>NW_027176222.1:0-30000 GCF_023055335.1 Clinocottus analis | reverse complement strand
ACACACACACACACGGGCGCGCACACAGTGGACAGAGAGAGAGAGCTGCGAAAAATATGCTGTGTGCTTTTCAATGGGATTTGCTGCTTTAAGCTAACACTATTTTAAGCTACCACTATTTTAAGCTAACACTATTTTAAGCTAACACTATTTTAAGCTAACACTATTTTAAGCTAACACTATTTTAAGCTATCACTATTTTAAGCTAACACTATTTTAAGCTACCACTATTTTAAGCTAACACTATTTTAAGCTAACACTATTTTAAGCTAACACTATTTTAAGCTATCACTATTTTAAGCTAACACTATTTTAAGCTAACACTATTTTAAGCTAACACTATTTTAAGCTAACACTATTTTAAGCTAACAGCTATCATTTTAAAGCCTATCAGTTCGTGTACATGCGGTCAAGACAACAGGCTGCAGCTCCATGAACAACGTTTCTGACGACATTGAGAGTCTGGGCGGACAGGAAATGATGATTTTAAAAGTTCACCGTACGTCGCTAACAGGCTGCTGCGCATGCGCGACTCGCTGATTCTTGGCATTTTGCCAAAAGCCGATCTTCATGAGATCTCCGTGAGGTTTTTTCTGCTGTTGCGTCTTTCATCAGAAAACAGACCTCAGCTCAACATTAAGCATGAATTGAGAGTACGTATCAAATCTACAAGCCCGTTTTAAAAGGCGTGTAGAGGAAAGCAGCTCACTGAGCCACTGATGCCACCTGATGCTCACACATCAAACGCAAAAAAAATATCCTTTTGTTTTCCACAATAAGCTATTTAGTAGTAACTCAATATGAGTTATTTTTTGCACGGATATAACTTTATTTTCATTTTTGCTAACAAAGTGATAAAAACATATTTTTCTACCATCATTGTTGTGGAAATTGTTAATATTCATTGTGAGGAATAATTAACATTGATATGTGATCAGACAGTTCACATATAGTATAATTAAAAGCTGATCTGTGCAACTTTGTTGTTCAGGAAGTTTGCATCAAACAAGTCGCCCTTCGGATTATTTTGTACCTCAAAGTAGCTCTCGGTTTCAAAAAGGTTGGTGACCCCTGCTCTATTGAATAGCTGCAGCTAATGGCGCAATGGAAATGAAAATGACCCAGAGGGTTAAGATGGAGGGCAGTAGAAAGGTCCTGTGTTATTGGTGAATCCAGTGTGTTGGTTTCTTTGATGCTACTTGTGGTAGGTCAATGCTGGTATTCTCTTGACTTGGGTTTTCATCAGAAAAATAGAGATTGGCATGAAAACCTTTGAGGATTTTATTCATCTCTTTGGGTGAATTGGGCTTCCCTGCTGAGTCCTTAATGACAGACATGGTTTTCTATTTCATTTAGGTAGATTTTTAAAAAAAAATCAATTAAATGCCAGATTTGTTGCGACGGTGAAAATGTTCTGTCTGGCCCCCCATGCAGCTCGGTGCAGCTCGAGCTGCAGGCCACCATGCGAGGCCCCCATGCAGCTCGGTGGCCTCGCGGCTCCACAGGTCAGCAGCTAAAGGCTTCTTCTGGCACAAAGCATGAAACGTGCTGAGCAGATGTGCTGCGGCTCCCTGTCACCAGGCTGCCGACTGCCGGCTGCTAATTACTGGCAGCAGCCTCCATATTTACACAGAACAATGCTGTCTCATTACACTGAGTGGCACCAAGCCATAACGGTGTCCTTATTTAAGGCTCAATCATAAATTATCTTATTGCATATTGTTGGCTTCCTGAGTCAGAAAGCGTTTCTGATTCTAAACCTTCTTTTAAAATGTCTTATTAAAGGCACTTTAGAGCACTTGAGAGCCCTGGATCCGTTAGCTCCGTTAGCTCTGTTTGTACTGTTTGCACTGTTAGCATTTAGCTCTGTTCGCTCTGTTCGCTCTGTCAGCTGCGAGCAGAAGGCAGAGAGTAGTGACTGAAGTTTAAAGTATTTCTTGGCCAGAGCATGTGGGTGTGTTTCCACATCCTCGACAATGGTGGAGCAACTCCAGGTGGAGCAGCTCCAGGTGGAGCAGCTCCAGGTGGAGCAACTCCAGGTGCACAGCTCCCTTTTGGTTGCCTTCTGTCCAACCAACTGGCCAGGTGCTCTTGGACCTGTGCATGGAGCTCAGGGAAGCAAGGGAGGGTCCGTTCTGAAAAAGATATTAATTCTAAACGTCTTCTTGAAACATTCAATTGAATGAATGAATCAAAAGGAGTTAGCCTCCAGCACTACAGCAGGTTCATCAATAAGCAGGTTCATCAATAAGCAGGTTCATCAATAAGCAGGTTCATCAATAAGCAGGTTTATCAATAAGCAGGCTTATCAATAAGCAGGTTCATCAATAAGCAGGTTCACCAATAAGCAGGTTCATCAATAATTCTCCTGTCCTGTGGACAGCAGGCGCAGCCTTTACTTTCCCTCACAACAGGAATATTTATATAATATAAAACTTCTCTGAGGAGGGAATTATATTTGTGATGACACACCAAATATAAAATTAGAAGAGCAGCACTGAGAAAAATTGCTAAGTAACCTAACCAGAGATTCACTCACTACGGATTGGCTGAGGGAAGTGACATCACAGGTCTCTCCCTCTCTCCATCCATCGCTCTCTCGTGCGCTCTTTTTCTCTCACTTCATTCCTCGCTCTCCCTCTCTTTCTCTTTTCCCCTTCACTTTCTCTCGCTATGTCTCTCCCCTCCCTCCCTCCCTCTCGCTCGTCCCTCCCTCCCTTTCCCTCTCTCTCTCTCTCTCTCTCTCTCTCTCTCTCTCTCTCTCTCTCTCCCCCCCCTTCCAAATGAGAGGATCCTCTCTGGCGCTCCGCTCAGCAGCTCAGACGTGAGGAGAAGTGAGGAGTTGATGTTGGTGTCAAGTGTTCTTCCTGTTGCTCTGGTGGCCGGAGCAGCGCGAGCTCTGCAGCGCGGAGAGCAGTGAGCTGCCGAGGAGAGGAGCAGAGGAGGAGAGGAGCAGAGGAGGAGAGGAGCAGAGGAGCAGAGGAGCAGAGGAGGAGAGGAGCAGAGGAGGAGAGGAGCAGAGGAGCAGAGGAGGAGAGGAGCAGAGGAGCAGAGGAGGAGAGGAGCAGAGGAGGAGAGGAGGAGAGGAGGAGAGGAGAGGAGGAGAGGAGCAGAGGAGCAGAGGAGGAGAGGAGCAGAGGAGCAGAGGAGGAGAGGAGGAGAGGAGAGGAGGAGAGGAGGAGCAGAAGAGGATAAAGAAAGAGTTCCAGGACTACGGGAGGCTGCTCCACCGAACACCTTGGAGCCCAAAGTGGAGAGCGGAGGTCGGCATGAGTAACGGCAGCCACGGGGCCGAGGGGCCGCGGCCCCTCTGGAACGCCAGCGGTGAGTGAAGCTCCATCCTTCTGACAGCCAGAGAGAGCGGAGGCTGCAGGGCGCTCCATGCTGCGGGGCGCTCCATGCTGCGGGGCACTCCATGCTGCATGCTGCATGGTGCTCCATGCTGCTTGGTGCTCCATGCTGCATGGCGCTCCATGCTGCATGGCGCTCCATGCTGCTCCATGCTGCATGGTGCTCCATGCTGCTTGGTGCTCCATGCTGCAGGGCGCTCCATGCTGCTCGGTGCTCCATGCTGCAGGAGACGCTGCAGCTCATTGACGAAGTGAAGCAACAATTATTTCATTCATGTTCAGGACATCAAAAGAAGAAACAAACACACAAATTGATGATTGAGTAAATATAAGTTTCTGCAGATGAACGTCATGAGTTAAAAAAGTGTTGTGGAAATATAGGAACATTGTTAACGGTCAAGATTCCACAAGGAGAGAGGTTAAGATGTGGAGACACGGCTGTTGGGCTGCATAATAATAATAATAATAATACTCGTCTCTGCTCATAATGAGGTTATCGTTGCCCTATAAACGGTTGACCAACTCAATGTTCTTGGATCAGCTGGTAAGTGATGATTTGATATCTGATCAATATTCACTGTCATGTGGAAAGATCTTCTTCTTCTTCTTCTTCTTCTTCTTCTTCTTCTTCTTCTTCTTCTTCTTCTTCTTCACTAAATTACAACAATGAGATGTCCTCAGGCGGAGAAGGAAGAGTGAAGATGAGGAGGAGGAGAGAAGCATTAGGTTTCTCCTCCTGTCTCACATCTCATCGTCTGCCTCCTCCTTTCACGTCTTTACTGGAATATGAAAACACAGAAGTATGAAATAGTTCCCAGTGTATAAAATGATAACACAGCATGAATAAAAATGGATGGATGTGACATCACTGCCTTATGGTTTTAGTTTAAATATTGATATGAGACTGCATGTCCTGAGAGGTGTTGATACGTTATAACGAGCTTCATCTCAACACACCACCACACAACACGACCCACGAACGACTCCATCACGTTTCATAGTTTGTGAATATTCTGTAATTGAAGGCTTTAATCATCAGCATGTTTACAGATGTTACCTGAAAAGAATTCCTCTCTGCAGAATGACTGACAGCACCGAGTTCTAGAGAGAACCGCAGGGCGCTGATGGTGGTTCCTGTCCTCTGATTCCTCCCCGTCTCCTCTCTCCTCACCCCTCATGTCTCCTTTCCTCCTCTCTCGTTTGAGGGAGAGAGAAGGATCCCTGTGGTGGAAAGGCCTGTTTTCAGTGTGTGTGTGTGTGTGTGTGTGTGTGTGTGTGTGTGTGTGTGTAAGAGGTCTTGTTATTAAACTATAACTCTTGGTGATATTACCTGCATGTGTAAGAGAAACAAGTTTATATTCAAACTTCACAGTTTATCTTCTAGAGGTCTGAATGCTGGTGCAAAGGTCCCTGCTGGACTGCTCTGGAGGGAGGGGGCCTGATGGAGGCCTGATGGAGGCCTGATGGGGGCCTGATGGGGGCCTGATGGAGGCCTGATGGAGGCCTGATGGAGTCCTGATGGGGACCTGATGGAGGCCTGATGGAGGCCTGATGGAGGCCTGATGGAGTCCTGATGGGGGCCTGATGGAGGCCTGATGGAGACCTGATGGAGGCCTGATGGAGGCCTGATGGAGGCCTGATGGAGGCCTGATGGAGACCTCGTGGTGTAGATAATGGATGATGGAATGTTCAACATGGTTCATTAGTGGCTCGTTACAGTCTGGCTCATGGTACATTAGTGGCTCGTTACAGTCTGGCTCATGGTTCATTAGTGGCTCGTTACAGTCTGGCTCATGGTACATTAGTGGCAGGTTACAGTCTGGCTCATGGTACATTAGTGGCATGTTACAGTCTGGCTCATGGTTCATTAGTGGCTCGTTACAGTCTGGCTCATGGTACATTAGTGGCTCGTTACAGTCTGGCTCATGGTTCATTAGTGGCTCGTTACAGTCTGGCTCATGGTACATTAGTGGCTCGTTACAGTCTGGCTCATGGTACATTAGTGGCTCGTTACAGTCTGGCTCATGGTTCATTAGTGGCTCGTTACAGTCTGGCTCATGGTACATTAGTGGCATGTTACAGTCTGGCTCATGGTACATTAATGGCATGTTACAGTCTGGCTCATGGTACATTAGTGGCTCGTTACAGTCTGGCTCATGGTATATTAGTGGCTTGTTACAGTCTGGCTCATGGTACATTAGTGGCACGTTACAGTCTGGCTCATGGTTCATTAGTGGCACGTTACAGTCTGGCTCATGGTACATTCGTGGCTCGTTACAGTCTGGCTCATGGTACATTAATTGCATGTTACAGTCTGGCTCATGGTACATTAGTGGCACGTTACAGTCTGGCTCATGGTTCATTAGTGGCTCGTTACAGTCTGGCTCATGGTACATTAGTGGCTCGTTACAGTCTGGCTCATGGTTCATTAGTGGCATGTTACAGTCTGGCTCAGGGTACATTAGTGGCTCGTTACAGTCTGGCTCATGGTTCATTAGTGGCTCGTTACAGTCTGGCTCATGGTTCATTAGTGGCTCGTTACAGTCTGGCTCATGGTTCATTCCTGGCTCGTTACAGTCTGGCTCATGGTTCATTCCTGGCTCGTTACAGTCTGGCTCATGGTACATTAGTGGCATGTTACAGTCTGGCTCATGGTACATTAGTGGCTCGTTACAGTCTGGCTCATGGTACATTAGCGGCTCGTTACAGTCTGGCTCATGGTTCATTAGTGGCTCGTTACAGTCTGGCTCATGGTTCATTAGTGGCTCGTTACAGTCTGGCTCATGGTACATCAATGGCATGCTACAGTCTGGCTCATGGTACATTAGTGGCATGTTACAGTCTGGCTCATGGTTCATCAGTGGCATGTTACAGTCTGGCTCATGGTACATTAGCGGCTCGTTACAGTCTGGCTCATGGTTCATTAGTGGCATGTTACAGTCTGGCTCATGGTACATTAGTGGCTCGTTACAGTCTGGCTCATGGTTCATTAGTGGCTCGTTACAGTCTGGCTCATGGTTCATTAGTGGCTCGTTACAGTCTGGCTCATGGTTCATTCCTGGCTCGTTACAGTCTGGCTCATGGTACATTAGTGGCATGTTACAGTCTGGCTCATGGTACATTAATGGCTCGTTACAGTCTGGCTCATGGTACATTAGCGGCTCGTTACAGTCTGGCTCATGGTACATTAGCGGCTCGTTACAGTCTGGCTCATGGTTCATTCCTGGCTCGTTACAGTCTGGCTCATGGTTCATTCCTGGCTCGTTACAGTCTGGCTCATGGTTCATTCCTGGCTCGTTACAGTCTGGCTCATGGTACATTAGCGGCTCGTTACAGTCTGGCTCATGGTACATTGGCGGCTCGTTACAGTCTGGCTCATGGTACATTAGTGGCTCGTTACAGTCTGGCTCATGGTACATTAGCGGCTCGTTACAGTCTGGCTCATGGTACATTAGCGGCTCGTTACAGTCTGGCTCATGGTACATTAGCGGCTCGTTAGTCTGGCTCATGGTACATTAGCGGCTCGTTACAGTCTGGCTCATGGTACATTAGCGGCTCGTTACAGTCTGGCTCATGGTACATTAGCGGCTCGTTACAGTCTGGCTCATGGTACATTAGCGGCTCGTTACAGTCTGGCTCATGGTACATTAGCGGCTCGTTACAGTCTGGCTCATGGTACATTAGTGGCTCGTTACAGTCTGGCTCATGGTACATTAGTGGCTCGTTACAGTCTGGCTCATGGTTCATTAGCGGCTCGTTACAGTCTGGCTCATGGTACATTAGTGGCTCGTTACAGTCTGGCTCATGGTACATTAGTGGCTCGTTACAGTCTGGCTCATGGTTCATTCCTGGCTCGTTACAGTCTGGCTCATGGTACATTAGTGGCATGTTACAGTCTGGCTCATGGTACATTAGTGGCTCGTTACAGTCTGGCTCATGGTACATTAGCGGCTCGTTACAGTCTGGCTCATGGTACATTAGTGGCTCGTTACAGTCTGGCTCATGGTTCATTAGCGGCTCGTTACAGTCTGGCTCATGGTACATTAGTGGCTCGTTACAGTCTGGCTACTCAGCTGCTGTAGTTTCTATTCTCTGTGCGTTCGGTCAAGGTAAACAAAAAGAGCTTACTATGTTTGAATCAATTAAATGAGATATTAACCACCTTTAATTACTGCAGTAATACCAAGTATTCATTTTAATAATGAGATTGTGATGTGTTCTTTAGTTTTCTTTGTTAAAACAGAGATGCTGTGAGCAGAGCTGCTCACGTGTCCATATGGTGCCACATCAGCTGGGCTGAAGCCGCATTATGTGGCATCTGGGAAATATTCATATTTGCTTTTTTGAAGAGAGTCTTTGCCGTCATGGCGACCAGCTCTCGAGAACCAAAAGATGAGATTTTTCTTCTCAGTTTGGGAATTTTGGGGTTTTACTTTCAGACAGAGCCAACGTAGATGAATTATTTTATTCCCATCTTTATTCTTAGCTTATCCAGCTGGCTGCAGCTTGTATTGCAGCTTCAGAGGACCAACATGAGACTGTATCTTCTTATTGATCTCTCAATATTGAGCTCACATAACTCTTGACAAGCAAGCAAAGAGACACATGTCCTTAAAGATCTTTTCTTTCTTGTCACTGTAAACGCTGCTGTCGGCTCCTTGTGAGGCTGTGGTCTTCTGAGTATTATGATGCTGACTAAGTATTTGATAAGTGACACGTTTTCAGAGCTTAAACGTCCATGAATTCTTTGAAGCAGCATCCGGGTCCAGGAGTGATGAGCCTCGTGTACGCGTACTGAAGCCTCTTCTTCTGGCTTTGGCGTCTCCTTCCGGAGGGCCGCACTGAGCTGAGTGTATGTGGGCTCATCTCTGGCCCCCCATGCAGCTCGGTGGCCTCGCGGCTCCACAGGTCAGCAGCTAAAGGCTTCTTCTGGCACAAAGCATGAAACGTGCTGAGCAGATGTGCTGCGGCTCCCTGTCACCAGGCTGCCGACTGCCGGCTGCTAATTACTGGCAGCAGCCTCCATATTTACACAGAACAATGCTGTCTCATTACACTGAGTGGCACCAAGCCATAACGGTGTCCTTATTTAAGGCTCAATCATAAATTATCTTATTGCATATTGTTGGCTTCCTGAGTCAGAAAGCGTTTCTGATTCTAAACCTTCTTTTAAAATGTCTTATTAAAGGCAGGGTGGGTAACCTAAAAACTCAAAGTCTTCAACACCCCCCAAAGACACGCCCCCAAAGACACGCCCCCAAACGTATCATCAGCTTCACTGCATCAAACCTCCAGAAGGCAGAGACACAGGACAATACCAGCAGCATCTCTGTTCACTCTGGTCTCCCATCTCTACACAATATCATTTATAAACCCAAATAATGGTATTTTGTTAGAAGACGGTTCAGAAGACGGAGTGAGGAGAGACATCAAGAGATGGATATACATTCTGGTGGAACCCAGAAATGGACCTACTGTTGTCTTTTCCATAGTTGTTGAATGTGATCTGTAAGGAAAATATTTTTCCCATGTTTGTGTTTGAGATGGCCAATAAGAATCAAATGATTGCCTTCTCTCTGGATAGAAACCAACCAATGGGTCAAAATTTAAATGGACCTGTAAAGCACTTTTCTAGTCTTCCAACCACTCAAAGCACTTTTACACTACGAGTCATCATTCACACCCTGATGGGAGGAGCCACATCAGTATCAGAGACCGTTCATACACATTCATACTCCGTAGTCGCAGCTACGGGAGCAATTCAGGGTTAAGGGTCTTGCTCAAGGACACATATACATGGGCTAGCGGAGCCGGGGATCGAACCACCGATCCTCTGATTGAAAGACGACCTCGTTCACCACTGAGCCACAGTCGCCCATGACTTGGCCAAATGTCTTGGCGATGGCATGGAGCAGCTGATGAGACGCCAGAGAATGAGAGAAAAAGACAAGTGGTTCCTCTCAGGCGCTGGTGAAGGACCTGACGTCCTGACCCCTCAAGCACTGGTTTTGGGGTGGACCCGATGAGGCAGGTGTGTCTTGACCCGGGGGTCGTGAATACTCAGCAGGATCGCAGACGGATGCTCGATCCGCCCGTCTGCAGAGCCGGAAGAGAGGAAGGCGGAGCTGGAGTGATGCTGCGATGTCGGAGACGAAGGAAATGATGATGAAGCTGATGGAGCCTGCTCTTCATCAGTGGAGGGGAAGTTAATGTTTGTGTTGACAATAAGATTCACTGTGAGGAGATTTGATCAGAAGTCTTTCCAGATGCTTTCATACTGCTTCATGTTCCTGTTGCGGCTCATCTCCATGAGAAGTCTTTTTCTGTTCATCTGCTCAAGTGATGAAGTTTGTGCTTAACATTAGCAAGGCAGTGGCAGATTGTTATCAGTGTTTCCTAGCAACACAATAGCCGCATGAATGTGCATCGCTACGACTGGGCTAGGCTTAAGATGCTAGTTAAGGCTAGGCTTAAAATGGTAGTTAAGGTTAGGCTTAAGCTGGTAGTTAAGGCTAAGCTTAAGCTGGTAGTTAAGGCTAGGCTTAAGCTGGTAGTTAAGGCTAAGCTTAAAATGGTAGTCAAGGCTAGGCATTAGATGCTAGTTAAGGCTAGGCTTAAGCTGGTAGTTAAGACTAGGCTTAAGCTTGTAGTTAAGGTTTAAAGCTTAAGATGGTAGTTAAGGCTAGGCTTAAAATGGTAGTTAAGGTTAGGCTTAAGCTGGTAGTTAAGGCTAAGCTTAAGCTGGTAGTTAAGGCTAGGCTTAAGCTGGTAGTTAAGGCTAAGCTTAAAATGGTAGTCAAGGCTAGGCATTAGATGCTAGTTAAGGCTAGGCTTAAGCTGGTAGTTAAGACTAGGCTTAAGCTTGTAGTTAAGGTTTAAAGCTTAAGATGGTAGTTAAGGCTAGGCTTAAAATGGTAGTTAAGGCGAGGCTTAAGATGGTAGTTAAGGCTAGGCTTAAGCTGCTAGTTAAGACTTAAAGCTTAATATGATAGTTAAGGCTAGGCTTAAATGGGTCATTAAGGCTAGGCTTAAGATGGTAGTTAAGGCTAGGCATTAGATGCTAGTTAAGGCTAGGCTTAAGCTGGTAGTTAAGGTTTAAAGCTTAAGATGGTAGTTAAGGCTAGCCTTAAATGGGTCATTAAGGCTAGGCTTAAGATGGTAGTTAAGGCTAGGCTTAAGATGGTAGTTAAGGCTCAAAGCTTAATATGCTAGTTAAGACTAGGCTTAAACAGGTCATTAAGGCTATGCTTAAACTAGTAGTTAAGGCTAGGCTTAAGCTGGTAGTTAAGGCTTGAAGCTTAAGATGGTAGTTAAGGCTAGGCTTAAGCTGCTAGTTAAGGCTTAAAGCTTAATATGATAGTTAAGGCTAGGCTTAAACAGGTCATTAAGGCTAGGCTTAAACTAGTAGTTAAGGCTAGGCTTAAGATGGTAGTTTAGTCAAGTCTATTTTAAACGGTGTTCTTACCATAGACCGGCTCAGCAGTTAGGACCAGGCTTATTAAAGCCCAGTTGGTGAGACCTGTCAGGAAGAGAAAGTTAATCTAAATCAGACATTGGCTTTGCCATCAACAACCAAATCCTGAAATAGGAGAGAAGATTTAATATTGACATTGATGTTGTTCTGAATCGACAGGTGACAGCTGAGCAGCGATCACTTATGGAGATCAACCTGATTGGTTTATCTCACGCAGTGAACTCACATATGCAGCTGATTGAGTTGATCTATGATCTATGATCTATGAGCTATGATCTATGATCTATCATGTGGGCTGAATTCATCTGGCAGTCATTTAGTACCAATGAAAACATTCACTGCTTTGGTTATGTCATTTTAACTGAATATCTTCTGGAAACAAGATAACTAAAAAATATTTCAGATTTTCCAATGTTTTTATTGACTAAAGGAACAATTAATAAAACAAAGAAATAGTTTGAATATGAATTATTGAGCATCATAATTCGTGAGTAACATACACGTTTGCATGAGGTACTAAACGGGGTCGTCTGGCGTCATATGAGAGGATGTATTGAAAGTGCAGAATTATTGTCTTTGTTGTTGTTTGTGGGGTCTGCGTGTTGAAGTAATACACCGTGCTAATGAAGCGCCACAGAGCCACCAGCCTCCACAACGAGCCTCCAGGACGAGCCTCCAGGACGAGCATCCACGACGAGCCTCCAGGACGAGCCTCTAGGACGAGCCTCCAGGACGAGCCTCCAGGACGAGCCTCCAGGACGAGCATCCACAACGAGCCTCCAGGACGAGCCTCCAGGACGAGCCTCCAGGACGAGCATCCACAACGAGCCTCCACGATGAGCCTCCAGGACGAGCCTCCAGGACGAGCCTCCAGGACGAGCATCCACAACGAGCCTCCAGGACGAGCCTCCAGGACGAGCATCCACAACGAGCCTCCACGACGAGCCTCCAGGACGAGCCTCCAGGACGAGCCTCCAGGACGAGCTTCCAGGACGAGCCTCCAGGACGAGCCTCCAGGACGAGCCTCCACGACGAGCCTCCAGGACGAGCCTCCACGACGAGCCTCCAGGACGAGCCTCCAGGACGAGCCTCCACGACAAGCCTCCAGTTACGAGCCTCCACGACGAACCTCCAGGACGAGCCTCCAGGACGAGCCTCCACGACGAGCCTCCAGGACGAGCCTCCAGGACGAGCCTCCAGGACGAGCCTCCACGACGAGCCTCCAGGACGAGCCTCCAGGACGAGCCTCCACGACGAGCCTCCAGGACGAGCCTCCAGGACGAGCCTCCAGTTACGAGCCTCCACGACGAACCTCCAGGACGAGCCTCCAGGACGAGCCTCCACCCTGCAATGACCTCGTTATGCAGCGTCTGCAGCCGCCATGTTGCATTTACTGTACACGTGTGTGTGTGTGTGCGCGTCTATATGAGTGTGTGTGCGCATGTGTGTGTGTGTGTGTGTGTGTGTGTGTGTGTGTCTATATGAGTGTGTGTGTGTGTGTCTATGTGTGTGTGTCTATATGTGTGTGTGTGTGTGTGTGTGTGTCTATATGTGTGTGTGTGTGTGTGTCTATGTGTGTGTGTCTATATGTGTGTGTGTGTGTGTCAGCCCCAGATGTTGAAACTGGCACATTCCCCGTGAGCTGGCATCAGAATGGGCACAGAGCGGCGTAGCGGGTGGATGCAGAGGGCCGATAGAGGAATTAGAGGCTGTGGAGTTTGACAAGAGGCAGAGAAGGATTTATGACAAGTGTTCAAAGAGACGACGACTCGTGTGTTCAGGAAACGCTTCCGAGCCGTCAGTCCATCAGACGTGTCTCACTGAGGGAAGCCTGGCTCATAGACCAGAGCATTTCTTTACAAAGAGATGACTGTGACATATTTAATGCTGAGGACATGCACATTCTGCAACCTTTTTCTGAAGGCTATCGCCTCGTGCTCGCTGTGTTGTTGTACTTGAGGACATCTGAATGAATGAGTGTAGCGTAGGCTCTGATATACGATATGTTGTGTACTGTAGCAGCTCGAATGATGTGTGACCTATTTTACTGAATGTTATTCAACGGCTGCAAAACATTTAGTCTCACTCCATTCACACGCTCATCTGGATGTGAGGAACATGAGATGATGTATATTAAGCTTCTCTGTGAATGTGCAGACACAGAATATGCAGTGATGATGCAGAACACTGCACCAGACGTGGAACAGAGCCGTGCTGATGAAATGCAGATACGGGTCGCTCCAGTGGAAGTGACACAAAAGTCTTTCCCTCCACAACGTGTTCCTGATGTTAATCACAAAGCACACTTTAGTAGCATGAAGTGTGTCCTGATGGAATGGCTCTAGAGGATGGAGGGAGAGAACAGTACATGTTTGGATCGTGGCTTTTGAAATATCCCTGTGCTGAATCAACCTAAGCTGAAGGGACATCTCTGGTGCACAAGGTGTGGAAGAAGGCGCACGGCGTCGAGCCTGGCACCACGTCTGATGAACATTTCAGTTTAAGCTGTTTTCTGGAGAAAACAAGTGTTTCAGAGTCGATTGTGTCGAGACCCTCGTTCACATAAAAACGTTGATTATGTCTTTCTGTTCTTTATAAATATGTTGATAACAGGATTATCAGTGTGTTTTGGAAGCAGGGAGACAAGAAAGTGGGTTTGTGGTCCCCTCAAACCAATGAGCCTCAACCCTGGTTGGGGGCAGGTGGAGCTGGTTCATGGTGGATGGTCTCGTGTCGCGCTGCCTTGTGGAACTGGAGCAAAATAAAGGGGAACGAGAAAAGAGAAAGAAGCTGGAGAGACAGAAGCTCCATTACAGTGTGAACGTGTCAAATAGAATTGCTAATGCTGCTGCCAGTATGCACACACACACACACACACACACACACACACACACACACACACACTTGCATGCACAACCAAACTCACACAGAGCGCTGCTGGCCTGCACTGTAAAGTTTGGATTGGCTATGATGTGCTTGGGCGTTTGAAGCTCTCTCTCTTTTACACACACACACACACACACACACACACACACACACACACACACACACACACACATAATATATATATATATATATATATATATATATATATATATATATATATATATATATATATATATATATATATATATATACTCTGGGAGGAGGCTGTGACTTTCCCATTTTAAGATATAAAAGATAACCTTCTCGTATCTCTCCTCTCAGGTTACATGTCAGAATGTGTTTACCTTGTGGCCCGGAGCAGAAATATATAAATACATAAATTCCCTTCCCATTCTAGGAGCTCAAGTCAAAGACAACATCCACATCCTCTTGTCCTCTAATGGTCCAAACGTATCCGGTTGAAACCAGATCCTCTGATATGATGAGGCATGTGTCCTATTGCCATGACAGACAGAAGCATGTGGTCCTCCATGTTTTGCTCTTGTGGGGTTCAGCATCACTGGACTCTGAGGCCCTGCATCCTCAGGGCCCTGATCCTCGTACCTGGTTCAGCAAAGTCCATCAAATGTCCTGTTCTCCAGCTGAACTTAATGACATGATGGACTACAGGATACGTCGGTTCCCTGAAGGTGGATCCTCCCTCAAACGCTCTCCTTCATTCTAACCAGACGTCCTCAGGATAACGCAGCATGCTCGCTCCTCTTCAGAAGGGAGAAAAGTCAAACGCCAAATTCATGATGTTCTCTTGCTTCAATAACAAATAAGATCAGAGAAAGAGTGTTTCTTTTCCCCGCTGATGAGCAGGAGTTGAGCATGACTACATGTAATGAATTTGAATCCATAATCATGGTAAAGTCTAATGGTGCTTCACATTCAAGCCTAGCGAACATTCACAACACTGTTGTGAATGCAGCGTAACACGAGTCACTTAAGCTGCGTCTCATCCCCAAATCAATCCGACTATATTTAAATGTGCCTGCTGGTAGTAGGATACAAATGAATATATACTTATGAGGAAATATGTACTGTATGCACGTATGTATCATAAACTATGTGTATATTCATGTAACCTATGTGTGTGTAGATTACCACTATTAGTTTGAATATGTGTACGGGCGGATCAGTATGTATGATTCATAATCAGAAATTCAATCAGTTGAAGCAGTGATGAGTAGTCTTATCACGAGTCCACATCATGTTCTACAATAATGATATGTATGGCGTACTAATTACTGTCCTATAATTATGAGTGCTTTCAACACATTCATAAGCTTCTTAAGCGCTAAATAAACATTATGAACAGCACGACATGCAGCGGCTTCCACCATGTTCTACACATCAACAACACAAACGTGTAGCACTCACTGAAACACACCAAGCTCCGATCTAGGCTGTGATCTAGTCTGTGATCCAGTCTGTGATCCAGTCTGAAATCTAGTCTGTGATCCAGTCTGTGATCCAGTCTGCATACAGTCTGTGATCTAGTCTGTGATCCAGTCTGAAATCTAGTCTGTGATCCAGTCTGTGATCCAGTCTGCATACAGTCTGTGATCTAGTCTGCATACAGTCTGTGATCTAGTCTGTGATCCAGTCTGTGATCTAGTCTGTGATCCAGTCTGCATACAGTCTATGATCCAGTCTGTGATCCAGTCTGCATACAGTCTGTGATCTAGTCTGTGATCCAGTCTGCATACAGTCTGTGATCCAGTCTGTGATCTAGTCTGTGATCCTGTCTGCATACAGTCTGTGAGACGGTCAAAGCTCGGCTGCGCTGGTGTTCAATGTACGGCTCCAGAAAGTCTCACAAAGAAATGATTCCATGTCGCAGAATCAATAACGCTCATACAGGAAGTCATCATGATGCTCATACAGGAAGTCATCATGATGCTCATACAGGAAGTCATCATGATGCTCATACAGGAAGTCATCATGATGCTCATACAGGAAGTCATCATGATGTGAGCTCATACAGGAAGTCATCATGATGCTCATACAGGAAGTCATCATGATGTGAGCTCATACAGGAAGTCATCATGACGTGAGCTCATACAGGAAGTCATCATGATGCTCATACAGGAAGTCATCATGATGCTCATACAGGAAGTCATCATGATGCTCATACAGGAAGTCATCATGATGCTCGTACAGGAAGTCATCATGATGCTCGTACAGGAAGTCATCGTGATGCTCGTACAGGAAGTCATCGTGATGCTCGTACAGGAAGTCATCGTGATGCTCGTACAGGAAGTCATCGTGATGCTCGTACAGGAAGTCATCGTGATGCTCATACAGGAAGTCATCGTGATGCTCATACAGGAAGTCATCGTGATGCTCATACAGGAAGTCATCGTGATGCTCATACAGGAAGTCATCATGATGCTCATACAGGAAGTCATCATGATGCTCATACAGGAAGTCATCATGATGCTCATACAGGAAGTCATCATGATGCTCGTACGAAGTACATCATGATGCTCGTACAGGAAGTCATCATGACTGCTCGTACAGGAAGTCATCATGATGCTCGTACAGGAAGTCATCATGATGCTCGTACAGGAAGTCATCATGATGCTCGTACAGGAAGTCATCATGATGCTCGTACAGGAAGTCATCATGATGCTCGTACAGGAAGTCATCATGATGCTCGTACAGGAAGTCATCATGATGCTCGTACAGGAAGTCATCATGATGCTCGTACAGGAAGTCATCATGATGCTCATACAGGAAGTCATCATGATGCTCGTACAGGAAGTCATCATGATGCTCGTACAGGAAGTCATCATGATGCTCAGTACAGGAAAGTCATCATGATGCTCGTACAGGAAGTCATCATGATGCTCATACAGGAAGTCATCATGATGCTCGTACAGGAAGTCATCATGATGCTCATACAGGAAGTCATCATGATGCTCGTACAGGAAGTCATCATGATGCTCGTACAGGAAGTCATCATGATGCTCGTACAGGAAGTCATCATGATGCTCATACAGGAAGTCATCATGATGCTCGTACAGGAAGTCATCATGATGTTCATACAGGAAGTCATCGTGATGCTCGTACAGGAAGTCATGGTGATGTGAGAACGGATCTTGGTGATCTGAAAGAACTCTCTCCCTATAAAACTAATAAACTAGCATCGCTCCTTCATCAATGAGGAAGAGAGCTGCTTTCTGTCCGGTGGGAGTGGGGATTTCGATGTGTTGCTATGGTGACTGATCTAAACTGGCTTCGTGGGACCGAAAGCCGGATGTACGTCATCTTATCCTGGAAGTTATCCCGCTCTATCAGTAAACCTCTGCGTGGACCAGGCCCTGGAGGGAGTCCTGAGAGTCTGCACCGCCTCTCGTCACAGCACTGCTTTCAGGGGCTTATGCTGTCAGATAGAATATGAATATTAAGAGAGAATGTTTTAAATGCTATAGAAACACAAGGAACCCAATAAAACAGGAATACAGAGGACAGTGCGTTTGCATGGCAGGTCCTGGGGTGCTGGCTCCAGTGTGCTCCTCTTCTTGAACCACCACATCGCACAGCTGATCTCATCACCTTTAATATTTCACCTCCTGTTGCTTCAGAAAGATGTTCGAATATTGTTACTATTATAGTTAGCTTCAACTGAGCGGCCAAGAATGAGCAAAATACCACTGAGGTGTAACATTTTATTGATTCAACAATGAAGTGAAGACTATTGTATTGCAGCTTTTACTTTAAAGTAATGTTACCAGAACAATATAACAACACTCTGGAGCAACAACAAGTTAACAACAGTAAATACATCTTGATAAGATGTCAGGGACCAGAAGAAACATTAATGTTTCATCAGGAACAACATAAACAGTGTGTTCAGTAGTAAGGGTCCCTGTGAGGGACAAACCACTCCTTCTTTGGTCCATGTTCAGTAGTAAGGGTCCCTGTGAGGGACAAACCACTCCTTCTTTGGTCCATGTTCAGTAGTAAGGGTCCCTGTGAGGGACAAACCACTCCTTCTTTGGTCCATGTTCAGTAGTAAGGGTCCCTGTGAGGGACAAACCACTCCTTCTTTGGTCCATGTTCAGTAGTAAGGGTCCCTGTGAGGGACAAACCACTCCTTCTTTGGTCCATGTTCAGTAGTAAGGGTCCCTGTGAGGGACAAACCACTCCTTCTTTGGTCCATGTTCAGTAGTAAGGGTCCCTGTGAGGGACAAACCACTCCTTCTTTGGCCCATGTTCAGTAGTAAGGGTCCCTGTGAGGGACAAACCACTCCTTCTTTGGTCCATGTTCAGTAGTAAGGGTCCCTGTGAGGGACAAACCACTCCTTCTTTGGTCCATGTTCAGTAGTAAGGGTCCCTGTGAGGGACAAACCACTCCTTCTTTGGTCCATGTTCAGTAGTAAGGGTCCCTGTGAGGGACAAACCACTCCTTCTTTGGTCCATGTTCAGTAGTAAGGGTCCCTGTGAGGGACAAACCACTCCTTCTTTGGTCCATGTTCACTGGGTGAATGTAGTTCTTCTATTTGAACACAGGGTGGCACATTCACTTCTCGTTGAATAAATGGACAAATGATACACATGGACCTGGACATTGAATTTGTTTATGGCAGAACACGCGTCCGAACGTGTTCTCCCGTTCACCCACCTAGTGGCTCTAACCTGAAACATTGGTTAAGGTTGGTGCCTCTAAACACTCCTTTGGCCCATCCTCAGTTGTTGCTGTTGTAATTCAGCAGCACTGGACTGTTCTGCATTTGTCTGTCAGGACATTGTTAACACTGTTCTGCAGAGACAGCGCTCTGCTGATCAATCTTTATGAAGCTTTAGGTTTCATGCTGAAAGCAACTGCAGTGCAAGAACCACTGATAGTCCTCATGACATCGGGAGGGGAAGATGTGTTTGAAGCATGTAGAAGTTTACACGGCAGCATTCTTTGGTGCTGTGTGCTTTTTGTTCTGCTCTCTCTCAACTGAAAATGACTTCTAATGGAAGGTTTTCTGTCAGTGAGGTGTTGTGCCATCTCTCTGACCATGAAAGTGACTTTGAGGAGAATGTGTCTGAGACAGAAGATGAGGTCCCTGATGAAGAGGCATCCTCCTCTGATGAGGACGAGACCCTCATGTTGACCCTCCTGTTGTCACACACTCCAAAAATGTAAAGGTTTAAGGTCCATCTCCCCACTTGAACTGCAGGGTCGACTTCGTGCTGCTGATGTCATCAAAATGGTTGCAGGCCCATCAGAGTCAGCCATGACCAAGAAATACAGCGTTTGATCTGCTCACACCAGCGTCAATGTTTCATTGAAAAGAATATTTAGGTAACAAAAGTAAAGTACCTGACACTTAAACTTGGGAAAACATTTCAATTATAGTCATGTTTTAAAGTGCAAAGGGCAAAACATGCCAGTAATGTTGAAGGTAACAGGAAGGATTTATAATATCTGTCATGAATATTCCAGCAGCGAGCAGCTGTGTTGGAGCGTTGATATGAATGTAATATCTCTGTTATGATCGTGTTTGCTGGTGTTGGAGCGTTGACGTCCTGGTTGCTGCTTGCTGTTAGTGTGTGTGTGTGTGTGTGTGTGTGTGTGTGTGTGTGTGTGTGTGTGTGTGTGTGTGTGTGTGTGTACGATGCTGATGATGAAATGAATGGTAATGTGTCTGTTGTATATTTCATACACTCTCCAAGTCTTTTTTTTATCTCCGTGTTTTTGGCAAGAGTCTTTTATATGTAAAAAAAGATTAGACCATGTGACCTGTGAGTGTATTAATCAAACAACAATCACACAACATTCATCACAAAGAGTTTGAGCATGAATGAAAGTTAGTTTGGATACGCTCATACAACAAGTACATGAAGGAGTACTACACTGAGTATTGTTGTTATTGTTAGTTTGATTTAACAATGCAGGACATGATTAGACGCACATCTGGCAATTCAGGAATTGTGCAAATTATTATATTCAAGTTCTAGGACTTGGTAATTTAACGATGAAATAACTGAATAATAATAGAGACTCCGCCCCTCTGTTGCAGCTCCTTGGAAATACATTTTTTCAAGTTTTGTGAATAAAACTTAAAGAACAAGTCATTCAGCTCGTAGAGTTTAGTTGTGTAGTTTGGTTTGTGTGCAGGCGCCGCGTCTCACACTCCCAACAGGACCCTGTTGAACTGTCCTCGACGGTGGGTTCTTCTAAGCCTAACCCTAAGTTTAACCCTAAATTTAACCCTAACCCTCAACCAAACCTAATCCCAAAGCCGAGTCCCAAAACCTAACCCTAAGCCCAACCCTAAGCTTAACCCTAAACCTGACCCTGAGCCTGAGCCTAACCCTGAGTCTTCTCTGTGGGGCTGTGAGCATGATCACGTGACCGCAGAGGACCAATCAGCTGCCAGCAGAGCGGAGCGTTCTTTACGAGAGAAAACATCAAACAACAGGAAGTTGAACTCGTCCTCAGGACTAAAGCTGGCTAGAAATCTCAGACTGTGAGAACGTGTAAATGATTTGACTTCTCAGAGGAAGACTCGTGTTGCAGATTCGTTTCCTGGCTCGTATGAAACGAGTTTAATCGTATTCTTTCAGCTGCAACCTCCGGCAGTGAGAAATGAAGAATCATATAAAAAGATAATTAGCAGGCGTGCTTTCACGTCAGATTGTCATCCACAGAAACATAAAGCCAAGCGCGAGGCTCCAACGCGTCGCTCTGCTGCACGCCGTGCGTCTTCATCACAAGAGTGTTGATGATTCTGGGTCGTTCATGCTGCTGGTCGATTGAATCTGAATATTTGTTGAGAATTTGGCGATTCTTTTACATCCGTCTGTTTTGAGAAAGGCTTATTATCATATTATAATATTATAATCCAACGCCTCCACCATCTTATTCTACAGGAAGTATAAGACTCATTTCAGCCTCGTCTTCATCACATTTGATTCACGCTCGCTGTTCAGCATCAGTTGCTATAGCGACCTCTCAGAAGCGAACCCCCGTGTCGGACTGAAAGCCAGAGTCGACCCAAGTTACCGCGGCAACCCCAAACCCTGTTTCCCACGCCCGGATCTCCTGGGGCCGTTTTTTCAAAAGTTTTAATCTGGATCAAAGTAATCCAGATTTGGAAATCTCTTTTTCTGCTATCCAGGATCACGTCATCCATTTTATTTTCATGATAGGTTTTCAAAGCAATGTGGGATTGGATTACTCTGATCTGGATTCAAACTGTTCAGGTTCACCACATCTGGATTACCTGTGGTCTAAATGGGACTATCACAATGTGAACAGGTAGAGTTTACACTACCTGTAACACTGTTGACACTACACTAGTGTAACCCTGTGGGTCACTCCAGTGTGCTGCATCTGAACAGAAAATAGGACTGAACGGAACCGCAAGCGAACACTAGAAACATCCCTCCATTGTCCATTTCCTGGAAACACATACATAAACACATACCATACCCACAAATACATTATGGATGTTTTGAACAGGTTTCAAACAAAGATGGATTGAATTGAACTGGCAGCAATAATCTGTTCCTCTGCCAGATGGATCTGGACTTCTGCCCCTTCAGTCTCTTTTTGCAGAAGTGTCCTGTAGGAGTCATCTTTCTGTCTTTCTCTGGGTGCTTTGAGTCTCTCTGGGGCTCCTGTAGGCCTTCTGGCTCCACCTGTGATTGACCTTCTCCCTGGATTACAGGCCTGAGATTAAGAATAAATTCAAGTGAAACTGATGAATAAATATAAATAATGTAAACTGCATGATATAAATGTTGTATTATTTAACTAACCAATTTTAGATACCTAGTTTTATAACTGATGTCCACCATGAATCCACCCTCATGCTGGGATCACTTTAATCCTGATTTTTAGGCTCAAAATTATCCCAAACCTACCAAAAAGTTTTGAAAAACCCAAACTCAAGGTTTCATCTGGATCAACAAGATTGGATTACGTGATCCCGTCCAACTCCTGGATCCTTTTTTTCTTTTGAAAAACCCATTTTCAAGATTTAATCTAATCGCCGTAATCCGATTAGATTACTTTTGAAAAAACGGCCCCTGGAGTTTAAGTTCCTTTAAAACTACTTTGTTGTACACTGTAAAATCCGTTAAGTTAACCTCACTTGAAAAAAATCAAGTAACAATTAATAACCTAAAACTAACTTTTTAACAGTGCAAACACCCCGACACAACATTTTGTGACTCATAAACAATATGTAACACAAACAATTGTACATTTATAAAATGGCACGCCAAACTGCATGCTGGGTACACGTTACCTGATGCTGCGCTCACACCAAACCGCGTCAGTTTGCTCGCGCGATGATAAAACGGGTTCACACCACGACGTCGCGCGGCCCGTTGGATATTCGGTTGTTGAAAGTCCGGCATCACGGCGTCTGACTCAGATCCACAGAAGAAGCTCGGCTTGAGTTGCTTCCTGCGATGATGTCAGATGGGACAGAAACTGTGATAATATTGTTCCTCGGTTATGAGGTTATGGAAACACAACAGCTCTATGGGCTCGTGCCCTCTTCCTCTCGCCCAGAGGGGGCAATTATTTTTGACTGAAGTTCTATCGCTGACAGCGAGGTAGCTCGGCTCAGTGGAACACGGGCCATGAATAATTATAATAATACGTGAATGTTACTGCCTGCTGACGGTCGTATCAACGCACCGCCACGCCTATCACAGCGCCAGGCCGGTTATTAATAACACTGTAAAATAAAAATAAAAAATCAGACTTTTAAAATAAAATTATAATACTGTATATAACCTGGCTGAAGGGTTCCCAATGTTTATGATTTATGTCCATGACCTCAATGTAGCATTTACCCACGCAAATCATTTCAGTTTTATTTTGAAGCAGCTGATTGAGAGACATCTGCTTTCAATCCAAAATCATGGAGCGCAAAGCAACTATGTTTGTTTTTCACGCTCACGAGACAGAAAATGAATCAACAAAAAACTCCTTAATGTAACAACACCAATAGTACACAATACGTGCCAAATAAAGTTTTGAAGCAACACAAAGTAGACAAATTATGAATTCTAAACAGCAATGTAGCCGTTATGTATAACATTTAAACATGCAAGACATCATGCGAGACATTAAATATACATTGCATATGTGCATAGTAACATTGTACTCTGTATCAAGTTCATATATCACTTAACCTATATTACATTATTGCCAATATAATATTGTGTGTATCCTCCAGAATAACAATAATAAAGAGTTGACTAATCTTTCTAGAGCGGCAGAATAACATTTAAAGAGCATATTGCTTGTTGCACGTTGTTGTCCAAGAGCAATGTGTTGCCTTCGAGATGCACATACGTGATTCACACACTGCAGATGCAGTACATGCATGTTTAAACACGCCATGCTGTGTAGTCCTACCTGAGGGAGTTCTGCGTGTGTATTATATATTGTATGAAACGTGTGCATCCATGTGCTCATGGCTGTGTGCTGGTCAGCGTGTGGATGTAAATGTGGGCTGATGCATTATGAACACATTGATGTCACAGTATTTCAAATGTGTATTTTGTGAAGCATGTAATCCAGCTCACATTAAATACAACTGTTTCATCATTCAAACATATAGCGGCGTGTTCATAGTGCTGAACTTCTTTCATATTATACTGTTTAGTTTCATCTATAACATGAAATGATATATCTGTGCATTCAAAAGAAGATCTGCACCGAGCACAGTCTGATTTATTCGTCACAATCTGAATACGTAGAAAGTAGTTTTTAACGTCAGGTTATTATGTATTCAGTCTGAAGAGTGTTTGATCTCTGCAGGAACGTGAACCTTTTAAACAAAAGAAATCTAAATAAATACATGAAATGTATTTCACAGCCACTGCTGTTGAGCTGTATCGCTGTCGAACATGTTATCACAAAACATGTTATTAACATGTTATGCAACATGTTATCACAAAACATGTTATTAACATGTTATGCAACATGTATCACAAAACATGTTATTAACATGTTATGCAACATGTATCACAAAACATGTTATTAACATGTTATGTAACATGTTATTACAAAACATGTTATTAACATGTTATGCAACATGTATCACAAAACATGTTATTAACATGTTATGCAACATGTATCACAAAACATGTTATTAACATGTTATGCAACATGTTATCACAAAACATGTTATTAACATGTTATGCAATATGTTATCACAAAACATGTTATTAACATGTTATGTAATATGTTATCACAAAACATGTTATTAACATGTTATGCAACATGTATCACAAAACATGTTATTAACATGTTATGTAACATGTTATTACAAAACATGTTATTAACATGTTATGTAACATGTTAGTACAAAACATGTTATTAACATGTTATGTAACATGTTATCACAAAACATGTTATTAACATGTTATGTAACATGTATCACAAAACATGTTATTAACATGTTATGCAACATGTTATCACAAAACATGTTATTAACATGTTATGTAACATGTATCACAAAACATGTTATTAACATGTTATGCAACATGTTATCACAAAACATGTTATTAACATGTTATGCAACATGTTATTACAAAACACTGCCCAGCAATGTTTTCAAAAACATTCTAAATTGGTCCACAATAGTAAGATTTTTGTCTGAAACGTGAAAAGCATTATTATGTTTACTAAACACTAACCCTAAGCTGTGACCGTCAGCTCCATGTGGCTGTTCAGTGGCGTCGGCGTCATCGCTTTCATTGGTTGGTCCGAGACGTGTGGTCGGTCAGCAGCGGCTGTGGAACGACTCCTTTCAGACCGGACGATGACCGGCGAGCTCTGGACGGGTTTGGACCTCTTGGTCTTCTCCTGCTTCGTTGGCGAGTCTTCAGGGAACTGAGACTTTGTCTTCGGAGCCAGTGCTTCTCACTGCTGGTATCTCCTCCATCCTCTCCTTGATGGCTTCATGGCGGTGCAGCGCTATAGACTGTGAGAAAAAGAAAACAATGTGCAACGCACCGTACTTTTCATATTTGTACCTTTTCTTGATCTGCTTTTCTGATTTATAAAATAGGATTTCACATGGTGAACATATGAACTTGAGAAGCAGAGGATTGATATCCCAGATTCACAAGCTCAATAACAAAATCAACCCAAACACCTTTGAAAACGTAAGAATCTCCGAGGCCCAGATCTTAGAGTTGTTCTAAATGGGGCTCTATTTTAGACTTGATACATACATCATCTGCACAATAAAGCGAGAACTAATGCCAGATGGGCCATGATGTCCTCTCACATTGATCCGTTATGTCCTGGAGGTGGAGGCTCATGTTCTGGCTGCGTCCGAAGCTCGCAACCTGCGCTCCAGTGGTTTTATCCTTCTAGTGATGTGTGCAACTCAATCTGTGTCCTCCGACCAGGGAAAGCCTCCGTGCTCGTAGCTTTCACGACACTCTCGTTAGACCATCCTGTGCATATGGAAGCTGCTGTGAAGGGTCTACTACACTGTCCAGCTCAAGTATAATATACAACAATACAGTCCCAACAGACTATGACACATGAAGCCCTGCTTCAAGAAAGAATCCCACCATCCCTCAAAGACATGACTGTCAATCAGGACTTCAATGCACTTTGACCAAATCATCACCAAAACACGTTTCATGAAATCTTAAGTCAAGAGGTAAGAATGAAACACCAAAGTATGGTTTACATTTTGTACTACCACGTCATTTGCAAGTACCTGCATCATTTCAAGGGTTGATTGTCAAGAAAAAAGAAAGACATGTTATTTTAATCCACAATTAATTGAAATACATATGAATAAGGACATGTGCTGATACGCACAGCAACATGTGAAGAAGGGAGCGCTCGCGCTTCAAGCTCTAAAAGGCTTTTTGTGTTCCAGAGGTCAGTGGGGATCCTCCTCCAGGGCTTCATGTACGATCTGAGAATAAAGATGGACCTCTGAAACACCCTGAACATCTTAACTGAACCTCTGAAACACCCTGAACCTCTGAAACACCCTGAACATCTTAACTGAACCTCTGAAACGCCCTGAACATCTGAAACACCCTGAACATCTTAACTGAACCTCTGAAACGCCCTGAACATCTGAAACACCCTGAACATCTTAACTGAACCTCTGAAACGCCCTGAACCTCTGAAACACCCTGAACCTCTGAAACACCCTGAACCTCTGAAACACCCTGAACCTCTGAAACACCCTGCATTTATGATCTACTGACCACCCCGAATGATCAACTGTCCGAGTCGTCCAGACCTCAAAGGCAGAAGCCAAGAAAGGCTGCTGAGTTGTGCTGAATACAGTCTCTGGTCTCAGTCCCTGGTCTCAGTCCTTGGTCTCAGTATCTGGTCTCAGTCCCTGGTCTCAGTCCCTGGTCTCAGTCCCTGGTCTCAGTCCCTGGTCTCAGTGTAGTTTTGGGATTTCACAGTGATGAACACCCTGCAGCCAGGCTGCTGGGTGTTTCAGCGTCTGCAGCACATTCAAACGTCATGAAAACCTCTCAACATCTCTCTGACTGAACTTTGGCACCAAAGGTGAATTATTCAAAATGTCCTGTGAGCCGACTCTTCCTCACCAGCTCACCTTCCTCCTCAAACTGAGCTCTCGCCTTCTAGCTCCCATTCAGCCCTTCAGTTTGTCGTCTCATTTGTTCCACTGCGAAAGCTTTCTCTAAATCCGCTAAATCTGCTTTCGCACTCTTTCCAATTCCAAATCCCATTTCTTCTCCGACTGCATTCTTCATCCACATTTCTATCTGCCGTTTAGGTCTAAAGTTATCTCGGTGACTCGTGGACCACAGCAGCTCAGCCAGGTCAGTGGACGTGGGATCTTAAAATGTCCATGTCATATAAATTTGCTCTGACAATAGCCTTTTCACAGACACGTATGATGGATTTATAGCAAAGGAAACGCAATATTCCTACAGAGGAGTCAACCCAAGATCTGTGCCACAAAGAAGTCAAAAGGTACCTTCCTTTGTCCCGTGACTATTTTTGTACACAATAAATAATAAATGGCCCAGAAACTAACTTTGCAACTTTCAAAGTAGCACCCTCTGACTAAAAAGCCTGAATTCTGTGTCTGAGATCCCTGAACTGCATGTTCTGAAAAAGCAATAGCTTGAAATCGTCCCAGTGTTGTGGTCAGAAAGGGCCTGAAGAGGTCCAGGACCAGAAAGACAGCACTGCTTGCTGTCTGGGCTTCAGGTATATTGTGTATGACCTTTATTGCAGCAGTGACAGCTCTGTATTATGCAAAACCCTGACTGAATGTAGAGAGTATGGTAGACAGGCACTTCTTTGTGTGAGCCGAGACAGAGTTGTTGGTTCAGGCCGCCGGCTGGCCTCCTTCAAGAGGGGAAAAACAACGGCAGCTGTCCTCTGGGTTTTTATCTGTTGATAAGGTCAAACACAAAAAGTGACATAGAGGTTCAGCAAAAAAAATAAAACGGATGTCAATCAGGCTGTAAGTTACCTGGCCGAGTGGCTTTACTGGGATTCAATTCTTTTAGCACTCCAAGGATCTCTGTCCCAGTAAAAGTGTTGAAGTTAAAGACATGGATAAATATCTGAGTTGACATATTTGATATATTCCATTTTATATAGTATGAACGACCTGATTGGCTGGCCACCTGTATGCAAATCTTCAGTGGGCGGATGGCCGCGATTGGAGGAGAAGGTTACCCAGAACATCCAGTCGAGGGCCTCTGTGAGGCCGAACTACAAGCAAACAAGTGAACTGTGTCAGTGCCGCTGGAGGGAGAGAGCATCTTCTGAATGCTCTGATGGTTTGGTGCAACAGGGAGACACAGAGGCGTCCATCATGTCCAGTTAACATGAAGTCATTTGACAGATTTCTCATCATTGTTTTCAACAAGGCATGCAAAGATTACGTTTGGAGATGGAAAATGGTTGCAGTTCTGCTTTAATGTTTAAACATTTAAATACTTGGTTCTGCAGCATTTTTTGTGCACTTCCTGCAGTCAGAGTTATCAGAGCCAGACAGTTGCTCTGTGTAAAGAGTTCAACATCAACAGAGTAACTGTTGACTCAGCGTGTTGTGAAAGAACATGTGTGTAAAGCTCTGGTTCCCAGCACAGGTCGGTAGACGCATTGGCTTCAATAGCCTTGGTGCTTTGAAGTGCTGTCTGATTACATCCTGCAGGTTTCAACATTTCAGATGGATTATAATATTCTGTTTTTGTTCATTGTCATTGGATCTGGCCGCCTCAAAGTAAACTGACTCACTGGATCGCCACCGTAATGGACGCAATGAGCAGTGCTGTCAGAGGGATCCATGATCTCCACCTCTGGTCATCATGTCATCACAAAAACACTTCTTCAAATAGTTCTTCAGTCTGGTTTACGGTCTGCAGACTGCACAGACACCCTGAGACACCAGCAGCCCCTCAACCCAACTACCAGCAGGACACTCCATACTGGTGTGAGAGTGTGTGAATAAACATTAAGATTAGCATTTTCTATGTCTTTATGTTTGTGATGATCTGTTATGACCTGATCACATTCATATTCAACAGGAAGAGGCTTTTTTTGCTAATAGTTCTGACAGCTAATCTAATCATCACAAAAATGTAAATATTTTACAGTCGTTTTTTGGAGGACCCGCTGTATTTGGTCTTGCCTTGACATAGACTTTTAATTCCTCATTGTCTGGAGGTCATTGTCGGGCTGCACGGTGGTGTTGTGGCACTGACGCCTCACAGCAAGAGGGTCTGTGGTTCGGATCCTGGTCTGGCAGGTCCTTCTGTGTGGAGTCTGCATGTTCTCCCCGTGGCAGTGTGGGTTCTCTCCGGGTTCTCCGGCTTCCTCCCACAGTCCAAAGACATGCTGCAGAGGTTAACTGGACTGTAAATGTCCCGTAGGTGTGAATGTGAGTGTGAATGGTTGTTTGTCTCTATGTCTGCCCTGTGATGGACTGGAGACTTGTCCAGGTGAACTCTGCCTTCACCCCTTGACAGCTGGGATCGGCTCCAGCGGTTAAGATGGATGTCCAGAGGAAGGGTCCCCTCCATTAGCGCCGTGCATTTTAGCTTCTTTTTTTTCTTCGAGGTCTCAGTTTTACCTTTCCAAATGTAATCCCAGTCTATCTGCACATTCTCATGTGTTGGAGGTCTTTGGCCCAGACCTGTTCGATATGTAAGGGTTTGTAAGAAGACAGAAAACCAAAAGTGCAGTTTGGATATTAATCCCTTGGTTTGGCCTTGAGTGTTAAAAATAGAAAGCAGGCGGTGTGATCCCAAAGGATCCTTCCATGGTACCCCGTATGCTTTGAGTGAAGCCTTTAGTTATAGATACAGATAAAAAGATGATCCTGTATCTCATAGGTAGTATGTATATCATTAAATGACCTCAACCATTTTCATTAAAGATATCTGTTAGTTTGTGTATCTTTTTGCTGGCCCAAGTTGATGAAGATGTAAAAAAATGGGACCCCACCAGTAAGTATTCGACAGTTATTAAAGATTGGAGTATCGCGATGCCATTTAAGATTTGTTTTGGTCTCTTTTTCAGCCATCTGCCATATTAATAGTGCAAATGATAAAATTGGGCCAAGTGAGAGTTTAGCTTGTTTAGGTGGAATATTGGAAAAAATCAGGTCCTCTAATCTGCGTGGTGCGGCTAGATTTTCTTCAATTAGTTTCCAAGATAAAGACGCCTGAGGGTTCAACCAGATTGAGAGTGGTCTCAGAACAAAAGACCAAAAACAATATTTAAAGTGAGGAACTGAGAGACCACCTTTAGGTTTTTGCCTTGGTAGTGTGGACATCTTGATTCGTGGTTGTTTCCCGCCCCAGATGAATTAGGAGATTAGGGAGTGGAGTTTAGTCCAATAATTAGGTGGTGGGAATAAGGGTGACATAGATGTGAAAAAATTAACTCTCGGTAGGACATCCATCTTCACAATTGAAACCTGAGTCTGTATAGATTCAGGATTCTGAGTCCATCTGTTAAGGTCAGATGCAATACGTTTATATATGTCCAGGTAGTTTCTTGAGATGGTTGTGTTTAGGGATTTAAAGATTTCTATGCCAAGGTATTTGAAATGTTTAACGATAGGGATATTAGTAGGTAGGGTACTTGGTATTAAATAATGATTTAAAGGTAAGAGAGCTGATTTAGTCCAATTAAACTTTTAACCTGACAGGGAACTGAATCCTGTAAAGGGACTTAAAATAGAGGAATGGACGTGGGGACTTTATCAACGTATATTAAAATGTCATCAGCATATAAGGACA
>NW_027176221.1:345775-366891 GCF_023055335.1 Clinocottus analis | reverse complement strand
TAGAGAGAGAGAGAGAGAGAGAGAGAGAGAGAGAGAGAGACTCTCACCGTCTAACCTCTCTGCGTTTTTGCTTTTTTTTACTTTAAGTGAACAAATAAAAAACATTTAACTTCTTATTTAACTGAAAATCCTGCTTGGGATCAACAGAGAGCTGTATTAATATTAATAATAACAATAATAATACTACTCTACATTTCACTTGCTGCCAACTCTATTGATCAATTGATCAACAACAAAAGCTTTCAGGAGGAAAGTAATGTCTTCACGACAGTAAACATCTTGAAATCTGTTAAATATCGTTGTAGCATCACGGTATCCAAAGAAAGGAGAATGTTTGTGTGCTTTTGTTGTGTTAAGTTGTGAAGTTGTAATTCTTCAGACATTTACTTGATGGATCCTGCAGAGGCATTGAAGCTGGTGTTGGACGTTTGAATGTGATTGTGTGCAATTCATTCGACACGTTTCATTCAAAACTGCCGCTGACCTCAACACAACATCCTGCGTTCATTCATTCACACGGTTTGCATGTTAAGAGAGCTTAACGAAGGTCAAGTGCTGTTTCCGTGCAGGTGAGACACACAGACAGCATCATCTTCACTCTCTTCCATCTGCTGGCTCAGCGTCCTCAACAAGAGACACTCCAACACAACGCATGACGCCTTCCCTCACTTGAAGAACAGAAATCAGCTCTCTCTCCATCTTTCAGTGACTTCACCGACTTATCAAAGGCAGCAAACAGAACGTTTCAACGTTCAACACAAGTCCAGCATAACGGCCCAAACTGAGCAGCAGGAGAGGAAAGAAGCACGAGGCGGTGGAGAGGAAGTGATGCTGCAGGTTGAACCAGAACACACCTGATACACATACTGAGAGGTGACACACACACTGTGTAGACCTGATACACATACTGAGAGGTGACACACACACTGTGTAGACCTGATACACATACTGAGAGGCAAGCACCATAATCACTGTACCAGAGATGCTCAGACACACACACACACACACACACACACACACACACACACACACACACACACACACACACACACACACACACACACACACACACACACACACACACACAGTACCTTGATGTCAAAGTTGCAGTCGAAGCGCTTGATGAGGACGATGAAGGCTCCCGTCATGTTGTCCCTCGGCGGCGGCTCGATGGGCTCACACGCGTTCTCTGGTCGAGCACCAATCAGGAAGCCCTGAGAGAATGACATCACACATGACGTGGTGAACATCACACATGACGTGGTGAATGACTCCCAGCGTCAGCTCCATGACACAAAGTCTGGGCAGCGCCATCTTTGTTCAACTGTTCACACATTAAATTAAAAACTGCTGAGTCGCAGTCTGCTGCAGCCCAGATGTTACGCTGACTTATCAAACATACACTGGAAAGGTAACGCATGCATAATTAAGATGTAGCTTTGCACTGAAGTGAAGAATAGCAGTGACACACACACACACACACACACACACACACACACACACACACACACACACGGTGTGTGTGAGCCTTCAACCCAGCAGCTCTCAGTCAGAACCGTTTCACATCTCCTCTCTGCTACTTCCTGTCTCAGTCACACAGCTTTTGAAGTGACTGATGAGACGGCGACAGTAAGAAGAGAGAGAGGCCGACAGAGAGATGAAGGAGAACAAATATGGAGGCAGAGACCCACTGAAATGCAGACAGGAGCAGAGCTAAAAGGAAAACAGGAGATGGAGGAAGACAAAAATAGAAGAATGAACAATACAAGAGGCAAATAGTGAGAAAGAGAAGATGAACAACAAAGAGGTGATGAAAGGAGAAGAGGAGGAGGGACCTGATATGAAATACATTTCTAAACCTCTGCTGCGCTTATGCAAGTGTAACTCACACCTCTGTGTGTGTGTGTGTGTGTGTGTGTGTGTGTGTGTGTGTGTGTGTGTGTGTGTGTGTGTGTCAGCAGCAGGGTGGTGGACAGGAAGTGTGGACTGCTGTGCAGCTCTGGGACTCTGCCAGCCACTTTCAACTCTCTCTCTCTCTATTAAAGCCAACACACACAAAAACAGCCCGTCTATCAAGTGGAGTCAGCATTTTCAAACACACACTCTCTCACACACACACACACACACACACACACACACACACACACACACACACACTGCGAGCAGCGAGCTGATGGGGCGAGTGCTTCCTCCCACTGCAGCTGAGCCTCATGAGGAAACGGCCACAGTGACATCACATGTGTTCAGCATTGGCTCCTCAGGAGGAGTCACTGACTGAGCCGCCGGCTTTAATCCAACATTGATCAGCGATGACGTCTGAAGGGTCGCGTGTGGGGGTCAGGGCGGGTCTGTGAAATCATCACATCAGGGCGAGCACACACGAGGGAATCACCCGCTGCGTCACCTCTGGGTGCCGCCGGCAGTGCAGCCCCGCCTTGTGTGAAATGACATCACTGTGCCACTGCCTCACATTCCTCCTACCAGATTAAAACCACAGCAAGAGCGCCCTCTGCTGGATAAAACACCACGAAGAAATGCAGAGAGGCCGGAGGGAAAACAGGAAATAACTGAGGAAGGAGGGAACCCTGAAAACCTTGAGATGGAAATAAAGACTGTGAAACCACCTGAAGCAGAATATACATTCCCACTGCACTCAGACTGCAAGCTGGGTGCAGTGGGAATGTGTTTTATGTGACAATATTTAAATGTCAATCACCATGTCGTGTTACCTCTACTGTGAATATGAGGTATGTATGTGTGTGTCTATATATATATATATATATATATATATATATATATATATATATATATATATATATATATATATATATATATATATATATATATATATATATATATATATATATATATAGACATACACACACATACATACATACATACATACATACGTGTGTGTGTGTGTGTAAGTTAGTTGATATATAGTTGCTATCAACAATAAAGAGAATCTGTGTGAAATAAGGTTCAGATATCTTTGTTTTTCTACTTTTTTTAAAGTGTCCTGTTCCACTAATTCGATGCAAAGTGCTGACAGACTAAGAGAGATTTCCTGCTGCTGCAGAGTTCAAGCTGGAAGAGATTTCTCTGGACTATTTGCACAGTGATCACTTGTAATCCCGTCACTAACGACCTCACTATAGGGCTCGTTTGCAGATTTGCTCCGGACTGAGATTGGGAAATAACAGAGGAATTAATAACTCGCTCTGGCCTGACTGGGCTTCCTGTAAGCAGATTAAGGTTTGTGTGACTCACATTCACTGCTGTGTTTCTGGGTCACATTCTAGATGAGACAATGAGGGCGTGGAAAGGAAACAAGAAGGGCCTGAAACTCCATCAAAAGAACAAAAGAGTGAGTAAAGCAGCTGGTTGGACGCCATGACTTGCTGTAAGTTCATCATTGTAAACGTACAGCGAGTCGTCTGGACACTGAGCTCTCCAACATTCACGATCACTTCATTACATTTCAGCAGCAGCAGGAACAAGAGAAGTGAAGCCACCTCATTAGTGCTTCATCTACATGACACACCATTGATGAAACAAAGAAAAACCCTCACGTCATGCCTCCAGAGTCAGACGATGAGCAGGTTCACACTGAAGTCACATGACATCTGAGCTAAGAAGCTCCAAAGGAAACCTTAGTTCCTCCAAACTGCATGTCTTTCACCATGATGTTTCCTGCTCTTTATACACCCACAACTTCAATCAAATGCATCGTGATTTCCATTAGAGGAAATCACCGCAAAATCAGTTTTTTCCTCTAGTGACAGGAGGAAGTCCATCCGGCTGCATGATCTGCCAGACAGCAGGAAGTATTAGAAGTAAGTAATGTCCTTTCTGGACAAGCACTCACATACACACCAGGCTTAATGGTACACAGAAATCAATACATTCAGATGATACATTTTTCACTTTCACACAGTTCTACTGCTGCACAACCCAAAACCCAAAACCCAAAGACTTTCCAAAGGCAACACGAGCGTCTCTTCTCTGACTGGAGACCAGCCTAATATTGTAGAAATGGGCACATACATGGAATAAAAATAAAAAGCCTGACAGCAATCTGGTGAAAAGGGAACTTCTTTTCAGACTGGAATCGGTTCTTCTCCAGAGTCTGGATGGAAACGACGCTGCTGAACGCGTCTTCACAGTTTGACAGTTGTGTCTCTGCAGCGACGTGAAGAGTGGAGAGAATATCCAGTCAAGTGATTGTTGTGAGGTACTTTGTGCCACTTTACACTTCTACACAATCCCTTTTAGGTATAAATGATGCATCTTTTACTCTGTTTGTGAATCTTTAAAAGAAGGATGGAGCAAAAACGTCACGCTTTAGAAATAAAATGTCCTCCACCCTTAAATTTGAATTTCTGCATGCACATTACTGATGTGTTGCATCACTACATAAAAAAAGAAACAGACTTTGGGAAGGCGCCAGGTCTCAAATATGTTTGTGACCAAAGAGGAGAACTGATTCAAGCTTTTAACAAGGCAAACTTATTCTTATTCATCACTTTGCTGTTGCCCAATTTATCCTACAATATTAATAATAACAACCGTGACCTCTAAATTCAAGCTGCTCATATGTCCGCCTCAGATATTAAACAAAGCATAACTGTTGCTCGCTGCAGGTGTACACAGGCCCAGCTTTCAGACTGCAACACTCGTGGAAGAGGAAACAGGCAGAACTCTGTTCAGCCTCGCTCCCTGCAGGGAAACCACTGCAAGTCAACAGGCTCGTGATGCCACAGGTCTGCATCACAACAACTACACAACTGCAAGGCACATTGCTACAGATGTGTGCACATGAGGCACACTCATATTAGTACATATGTGTGTACATGTGATGCACTCATACTGCTACATGTGTGTATATATGTGATATATTCGTCCATATGTGAGTGTGTCACATAACAAAACAATAACCCAAATCTCTCCGTGTGCGGTGTGAGGTAACAGCACATCACATGATCCACAATGACTTTGTTGGGAACTTGCCAAATGTTCTGAGCCCTTGCAGACGGCGTGCCATCTGGAGGAGGTTTTTGTTCCTCTTTCCTCATCCAGCATGAATTTGTGAAACAATTGCACAATTAGTCGGTCGGGATACGCATGTTAATAGAGGTTAAACATGTATTTCTAAGTTCCAAAAACTCACAGAATCTACATGAGTCCCTTCTTATCTGAACAGCTGTTACCAATCGTCGAAGTCAAAACAAAAAAGGAGGCTGCTGTGGAGAAGGAAAGTGATTTAACCTCCGTCCTACAGACATCAAAACGGCATCAGCTAAAGAGCGAGTGCACTCTCACTAAGTATCATCCTCCCACTTGTCCAGGACAGAAGACGGGAAGTTCTTCGCCGCTTCTTCTTAGTGGTAATGTGGACGGTAATGTGAGCATCTTCTGACATTACAATCCTGCTGAGTGCAGCTGGAAATCACAGCTGAAGCGCTTCAGTCTGTACCGAGCCTCCTCAGACAGACCGGCCAGAGGAGGCTGCTTTAAGGAAAAGGGACGGAGCAGACATGGGCTCTCAGCCCTCTGGGACCAGAGCCCATGTCTCATGGGCTCTCAGCCCTCTGGGACCAGAGCCCATGTCTCATGGGCTCTCAGCCCTCTGGGACCAGAGCCCATGTCTCATGGGCTCTGGTCCCAGAGGGCTGAGAGCCCATGTCTCATGGGCTCTCAGCCCTCTGGGACCAGAGCCCATGTCTCATGGGCTCTCAGCCCTCTGGGACCAGAGCCCATGTCTCATGGGCTCCTGGGTTCTGGTTTTCCTAAAACCGTGAAATGTCAGAATTTTTGAAATATTTTATTTTTCAAAGAAAGGTGGCATTTCACTTTCTTTACAAATAAGACAAACAGGAAGTAGAAACGCTCTGTGTTCAAACGTCCTGCTGTGAGAACAACACAACCCGTCATCTGAACCAGAGCTTTGGTTCCTCCAACAGACCAAAGGGTCGCCGCCATGTGACAGAGATGCTGCAGGTCACCACGATGCTATCATGATGCTAAACATAGCGTCCACAAAGTATAGTATAATAATCAGTATAGTAATCACCAGTGTGCCAACAAAAGCACTTATCCTGCACACACAAAACAAGACATCAGCTTCTTTGCCCTAAGAAGCCTTTGAACAACAACAACTGGGCTCTTGAATGTGGGAAACGACCACAGTGCTCAGTTTGGATAGCAGACATGAATCATGTGTTTGTGAGCTCTGTGGATCGAGCCGTGTGCGTGTTGCTGGGCGTTCAGCACAGAAACCTCACAACAACCACACACATCACAACGCAACACAGAGCAGCTTCATTCAATGTTGTCAAACTGTGATCAAGCTTCATTTAAGTACAACCAGAATGTACGAGTGTCTGACTTCCTGTGTGTGTCCGTCATGATGGCTGCTGCTACACAGACATGAACATTCGAATGGACTTGAAATCACTTTTTGGATGTTTTTTAAAGTTGACCGTGCTTTCTGATGCAAACTGGACAGATCCACCCAGTGCTAATGCTAATGCTAGCCATAAAACAATATGTTGTTGTGCTATGTGTGGGTACACATTGGATCTATTCATTGCAGCAAAAATACAGCTTTCTTTTTTATGTTTTATGGTTGAACTTTCTTTCAGTGGAGCTGTAAAGCAAAAACATGCTGAAATAAAATCTAATTAGAAATCATAAAAACCTTGTAATGAACTATGCAGGTTTGTCATTTAGTCTGGAAACAAATCATCTGAACTCACCTTCAGTCCGTCGCTGGGGAGCCGATAGCCAAACCGTGCAGGCAGGTCATCAAAGTTATCCGTTTTGTTGTCAAAAGAGTACTGAAGGACAGAAAGAAATATGTTTAACTCCTTTTGTTTCAAGTCATTATATTATGAAATCACATTGTTGTCTATCTGGATCGGAGGTGTGTTTCTCTGAGGGTGTAACTGTATGACACCGTCATATCATGTTGGATGTTTCTATGTTTAGCTTATTTTTATGCTCTTTGAATTACTCACAGCGGCGATGTCGGCCTCCACGGGCAGCAGGTTGAGGAAGGCGAAGAGCTGCACGGTGAAGATGGTGTAGATCTGTGTGGCCGACAGCATTAGCATTCCCAGGGACAGCAGCATCTTGGCATCACGTTACAACCCCAGCTGCTCCGCCACTCACAACCACACAACACACTCACACAGACAACCGAGCACACACACACACACACACCGGCCTGCAGTGGAACCGCTTCACACCAGCTGTTGTTGTCACACCTAGAAAAGACACAAATGTTGTGTTTGTACACCTGAAGCATGAACTCACATGCGCTGATTAAACAGTGTTGAAGTTTCATCCTTTAAATACACAAATGTAAAATGTATGCCGGTGCAACGTCGTTATTAGTGTTTAATGCTCTGTTTCATCATTTGACCCTTGCTCCTGCGCCGCTAGCTCCTGCGCCGCTAGCTCCTGCGCCGCTAGCTCCTGCGCCGCTAGCTCCTGCGCCGCTAGCTCCTGCGCCGCTAGCTCCTGCGCCGCTAGCTCCTGCGCCGCTAGCTCCTGCGCCGCTAGCTCCTGTTTGCATCCGTTATGCTTGGTAGCGAGCCAGTCATCTGTTGTAGACGGGAGTGAGCTTCAGGCCGAACGTCGCAGCAGAAAAGGTACAAGTTCAAAGAGAGAAGCATGAGATGCGTTCAGGAGAAACCGACAGCTGAGCGTTAAACTACTGAAACGGAGTTGGCATGCTGCAAAGGAAAGTCGCGTTTGAGGATTATATGGTGCTATTAGATGGTTTTATATAGTTTGTTATGTACATTTGGATGAAAACGAGGATTTTTCTAATTAAACGAAAACACTTATGTGTCTAGTAGTTCATATAACGTATTGTAGGCAGAATGCTTTCAACAGATTCACTTTAAGTTTCAAAGGAAATATATTTAAACAGCGTCAAAACATTACAGAATTGTTTACCCATTAAAAAACAAACTGTCAAATGAAAATACACTTTTATAGTCAGAAAATAGATAATTGATCAAATATCTGTGCCCAGAACTGATACGTCCGTCAATAAATCTATTTTAAAATATTTTCTTACGTGTACAGTGAAGTCAAGTTTGAAAACATTTCTCAAAGATCCATTTATTTACCAGCACAAACAAGAAAGACAACATCATCCCAATATGTGTATGTTATCAGTGAGAATTAACATTACAAGGTAATGTCACATTTTGGTTTAAATATTAAATATTACAGGTAACTTGCATTTCCACACTTCTGGCTGTTGACTCATTCTGCTTAGTCTCATAGTGCACGTCATCACATCGCCCAACCCTCATGTTCACTAAATGTCATACAACACACAATAAATACATTTTAAAATGACTTCCTCCTCTGCTACCATCCCAAAGGTTTCTTCCTTTTTTATCATGTTAAACTGTTTTTGGGGAGTTTTTCCACGGTGAAGAGGATGTCGTATGTGTACAGAATATAAAGCTCTATGAGACAAATGTCTGATTTGGGACTATACAAAATAAATTGAATTAAGACTTAAATTTCAATTAAATCAGTCACTTACAGAACAATTATTGTTACACAATATGCACAAACAACTTGGCAAGACATTAGCACTACATTACACCTCAGAGGGTCTTAAGAGAAGAAACAGCAGAAGCAAAAGGAGAAGTAAAGATGAACTGATGATGACTAGCACCATGTGACAAGCAGGCACAACATGTGAGACAATGAGCTTAGAATTAGACAGTCACAAACCGGCGTGAGGGGATTAAATAGTTCACGACAACAACAAAAAAACATAAATCAAACGTCAATATTGTCAACAGTCAACGGCCGTGGACGTTTAACTTGAAACCGCAGATTTCAGCGACAAACGTTGGTAGAGAGAGAGAGAGACACACACACACACACACACACACACACACACACACACACACACACACACAGAACTGTCTCGTTGGAGTCTGACATTTCCAGGTAGCTGCAGCATTTGTGGGTTCAGGTATATCTAAATGAATGTGTGTGTGTTACCTGGTGAGCAGCGCCGTCCCGCAGGAACACACAGCCCCGCGCTCGCGTTAGCATGATGCTAACGCAGGTAGCTGCTCGGGGTGTCGTGGGTGTTTACCTTGATTTCTTCCCGGAGGTTTATCTTGTCCGGGGATTGGGCCGCAGGGTGGCACATCGCTCTCCTTCGCTGTGCGTCGTGTCAATGAACATTTACAGCAGATAACATTTGCGGCTGGACTTCCTCCCGTTTGAACGACGGGTCGGAGAACAGCAACAGCAACGTTACAGCTAATCCCCTCCGCGAGCTTCTTCTACTTCCGCCACATGCACCGATCTGCAGGCCGCGTCTGATTGGACGAGCCGTGTGTCAATCATTTGATTCCGGAAGTGACTCCAGACGTAAACATATCCACGTGACGGCACACAAACATTTGCTGCCTTTTACAGTTGCATGAACGGCCTGAACCCAGCAGCGAGTCTATATTGTATAAACCTTTATAACAACTTACTGTATTCATCTCGTAAATTACGAGATGAATATAGTCCATGTACGAACTGTGAATTTTATCTGGGAAAAAAGTGTTTATTGTTTTTCATTAGCACAGATGTTGTCACACTCCGCCCTAAAAAAAGAAGTCTTGAAAACAGATTTTAAATCTCTAGCTCCCTCTGTAGCAAACGGAGCTCATCTTCGTTTGAGGCCCTAAAAAGAAGATGAGCTCCGTTTGCTAATAACATTGATGATACACAAAGGATATCCATGTTGGTCAATGGTTGCAAACAAGAGATGGAAAATAAAAACGTTTATTTATTAGAGGGTTATTACAGCTCTGGGGTTCTGCCTGCAACAATACATGTATCGATAACAGTTACTTTGTCAAATAAAGCTAAACTAAAATCTGATGAATTATTATAAGTCATTAGTTCAAATTTTCCGTATTTGGATATCTACATTTCTATATGTAGATATCCATATGCGTTTTGATTTTTGCTTGAAAAAACAGAAATCATCATAACTCGCAGGACTTGAACTTTGAGAAAAACAAAATCACTCTTTGCTCCAAGCCAAGATTGAACACAAAACGTTGTGGACAGAGTCAGACTTTAAAAGGTCAAATGCAAAGTGCTGTTCCCTGTAAAACCTCCAGAGAACATTTCAAGCTGTAATGTGCAACCAGTAGGTCGTTCCTTTGTTTCCCACAGAAAGGCAGCACGAAGCGCTGACGTCAAACTGTTAGAGTTCTTTTCAACTGCGGCCCCACATAAAACAATTTACACATATTGTGTTGTAAGTTCTTTTAGAAATAAAGTTGTCATACTGTGTTCACTAAAATGTTTCAGTTTGCTCCTGAGATTTGTTTTCTAAGATTCAGATTCTTGAACCTTTCATCTTGTGGCGGTCCTCTCTGCAAATATGTTCCTGTACTGTTCAGCAGAATAGAATTTAAAAAAAACAATATTTTCATATTTATAATACAGTCTCATGGCCGGTTCCTCGAGTGTAGTTTTTTGCTATGAAGTCACCAACATATTTTGTTCTTTTGTCTTTCTTGCACTTTAAGATTTTCCTATTGGGAAAAAAATGTGCCACCTGAAGCCTTTTCAAAAGCCAAATTAATTTAATTTAAAAACACCACATCACCAAGTCAACCAGATGAATTAACTTGTGTACACCATTTAAAACACTATTTGAAAGCAACTTTCCCTTTTTCTATTGTTGACTTGTTAAATTTTACTTTTGAAAGTTGTGAGTCCTTCACAAAGCATACACACACACACACACACACACACACACACACACACACACACACACACACACGCACACACACACACACAACTGCCCTCCTCACAAGGACTCTGCTTCTGATAAACTCAGCACACAACCAGAGAGCCACAGAGGAGACGGCTGGAGGAAGGTCGCCCCGACCATGAGGGTCTTTGTCTGCGTGGAGGGCTTCTGTGAGCCCGTTGATGTCCCTGCAGACCAGACCGTGGGGGCCATGAGGCAGATGGTGAAGGTAAAACTAAATCTACAGTGGCAGCCCAGAGTTCATTTAGTTGGACGGACATTTGAAAATGTGCCTGATGATTTGGACGCCACGCTGGAGGGGAAAGAGACAGTTTGATGGATTTATCACATTCTTTTAGCAAGACTGTTGCTTATAGTTAAATACTATGCATTGCAAGACTGTTATTAGTTATCTGTTAGTTATTAGTTATGTTATATGTGAAGAAAAAAGCTAAATCTCTCCATCATTGGAGACATTTTTTATTCAGCTCAGGCAGAGAAGCAAACGCCACAGACACTGAACACGATCCATCCAGAAGGTTGTTTCTTGATAAATACTCTGTCTCAGCTCCATGAACGTCCTCTCGGTCCCTTTCGGCAGGATAACTTTCTGGTGCAGCGCTCCGGTGACCAACAGCAGCAGTACCTGGAGCTGAGCTTCGCTGGAGCGGCGCTGCAGGACAGCTGGGCTCTGTGCGACGTGGGCATCACGAGAGGCAGTGCCATCCGATGCCTGATGAAGGTATTAAAACACGAAAAGGGTTTAGAGATTTGGAGCTGTTTTGGGATTTGCAGTAAATACAATCAGCTTACAATGATGCAGACTGAGGAGGATGCGGAAGTGCATCTTTTGGCCCACACCTCAGAAGCTATCTATTTTTAACTAAATAAAGTTACATATTTAAATATATCAAAGCGTCTTTGAGTACTTAAAAAAGCATGATATCTAATAAAAGTATTATGATAATTATTTACTCCATATAAACAGATGAGTGCAGTATAGTGTAAGCCTCAAAAATATATATTCTGTAGTACAAACCCTTTTATGAAAGACATTTCAAAACCTGCTGCCGTCCAGTTCTGTTGAACCGGCTCTCAGGTCTAAGTGTTGCAGTCCACCGATGAGTCGCTTCTAAACCTGTTAGTTCTCATCAAATACGTCCTTCTCAAAGTCATGAAATGCATGTATTTGTTTACCATCAACAAAAATACAATACATTATAAAAAACAATCTCATGAAATAAAATGTTTAAATGTGACTTTTTGATAAACGCAGGGATCCATCTTGTGACTAATGTTTTGTTATTAGGACACTATTGAAATTTAAAGGATTTGTATTATTATTCTTTTGTGTTATTAACCGCAAGGCATTAAAATTATGTTTCAGAGTGAACGAAGGCCTGCGATGTGTGTGTTCAATGGTGTGACAGGAGAAACCTTAGCAATCATGAGGAGCGAGGCTTTCATGTCCGTTGCTCGATTGAAATCTGTGGTTTCAATGCAAAGCGGCCTCCCGGTCAGCACCTTCAGCCTGCGCACGGCTGCAGGTGTGCAGCTCTACGACTGCAACCAACTCCAAGACTACGCCATCGAAGAGGGTACGTGCTGCATGAGGCTGTGTCTGCATCTGCAGTGAGTGTTGTGCAGCTCTAAGAACATAATGTCTTTCCTTCTAAATGACTGGATTACTTTGAATGTTTTAATGTACTCAGCTTGTATTCGAGATGTAAAAGAGCTTCACTTTCACATTGATAAAAAAACAAGTCGCCGTGTTGCACAATATTTTTGAGACCATACACAGACAAATTTAAAATAATAAAAAAGTATACAAATGGAATAACACTGATTTATATTTAAATCCACAAAGTTTGAATTGGTAATTGTTTTTAATATAAGGCGCTACTCTCCGTTTGGACACGTGGGGCGGGTGGGGGCCGTTCCTCCGCGGTTGCCTCCGGGGCCACAGAGCGACGGTCCAGAGCCACCTCTCAGAGAAGAAGCTTGTAATGGGGTCAGAATTTCCCGATATGATTAAAAATGTAACAGAACTGGTGCAAATTGATGCACAAACGTACATCTTTATACTTTCTTGTCCAGGTTTCAGCTGAAGGTAGCGCTCTACATCGCTGCCGCTTTAGGCCACCTGGATCTGGCCGGCTGGCTGCTGGAGAGAGGGATGCATGCTGGGAAACCAGTGGGGGTCCATCCGTACCGCCAGTGGTGCCACCAAACCTCCCACCGAGACACCGGAAAGTGTCCCGTCCACACAGCTGCAGAGAACAGCCAGCTTCTCGTTCTGAAGCTCTTCATTAGCAGAAACCTTTTGACTTTGGCCTGTCGCGACCCTCGTGGTCGGGACCCTTTGAAAGTTGCTATTCAGCATGGTCACAGCGATTGTGTGCGCTACCTGGCTGAAAAGCTGTGCTCAGTAGTATCCCTGTCAAACATACCCCTGCCAATGCGCATCTACCTCCAGATAAAACGCTGGGGCAGTTTGGGAAAGAAAAGAGCAGCCTCCAATCGATGCCAGTACAACAGCGCTGCGTTCAAAGCCCGGGTGGGGGACACGTTGCTGGTGGATGGCTTCAACCAGACAAATATGTATTCCAAATCCATGAAAGCTGCAAACAAACCAAGTAGAGGAATCAAGGCCAAAGCGCTGCAGCCGTTACCTCCCATCAGCAAACTGCCTTCAGTATCACACCTCTCCAGCCTGCAGTCTGTGAGCCCTGCTGACTTTACAGGGATGCAGATGAAGCATAACCAATATGTCCAAAGCACAGAAAATGGCTTATTGGATGAAATCTGGAGGGATCATCGCAGTTTATGCAAGAGAAAGTTTATACTTTTGCCAATTCCTAGAGAAAGCGTTCCCATTCGATCCCATCAGCCAACATCTTCCCATATTCTGACTGAGTCTCTGGAGTCCATCGCTCACTGTGGCCGAACACGAAGAGAAAAAGCCATGTACTGCTTGACTGTAGCCAGGTCTCTGTCCTTTGTGCTGTACATTGTATATTCATTAAAAAAAACACCTTTGTTTCATAAATGCCAGCTTGAGGCTCAGGATGAGTCAGGCAAATGTATTTTACTTGCAGTCAAATTATATACACCACACACTTATCTTGGTCTACCGTCCTGTCTGTTACTTTAACGTGTATTTACTGAGCACTTTAACTTAACTTTAAGTTAAAGCTGCTGCACGACATTGATATAATTACTGCAGCTTCTGTAATGAAGCATAAAACTAAAGCTGTCGATTGTCTTTATTTTTTTTACTGTAGTTATACAAAACAATTACAGTGATTGATGATAGATAATAACGTATGTAGAGGTTACTCAAATGCTATATACATGACAGCTCTACTCTACTGTGTGTAATGTCTGTTTCTCTTCTGCAGTACCTTTACAGAGAAGCCCTGGTTGAAGCAGCTGAGCATAGCACGGACCCTGATCAGGAAGCATGTTCACACCCGAGGCTCCTATGCAGATCTGTCACTCGTCAGCTCAACTTATGGATCTCCCACCACCATTGGCTGCCTGAATAACTGCGAACGACAAAGAATCTTTTAGAGAGACAACTGAGGAGTTTATCTGTCATTGAAAATGAAACCTCTCAATCTTTCTGTGCTCAGCCAAATCTCTCCCTTTTATTGCATTTCAGAGAAAGAGTGATAAACAAACAATATGGATTGTGACGGATACAACATTGTTTTACTTACTCACAGGAAGTGAAATTATTTATTCATGCACTTTTGTTTTGTGTGTGTTTGTGTTGACAAAAGTCCAAGTAAGGATGAGCTTGTAGAGCACCAACAACGGCATCTTCTGCCCTCTTTCAGCTATACGTTTTGTTAAATATATGTTTCATTTCAATGTAAGAAGGGGCCAACAAAGCGTTTCAGCCTGCAGAGGATGAGTGTTTCATATTTATGCCCTCATGGAAGTTTGGTTCTCTTCTTTTTTGTGTTAGGGTTCCTGCATTTATATCACTTTCTGAAATACAACATACATACCCAAATCCTGATGTTGTTTTTGTCTATTATTATTATTATTAATAAAATATTATAATTAAACATGGCGTAATGGATCTTTTTTTATCTTTTAAAGGCAGCGTTTGATGACGTAAAATCGTGTCGAAATCAAAGTCTCGCGATATTGTGAGCATAGTACTGACAGCGGTGTTGCCCCGCCAGCCGCCAGTCACTGAACAACCGGAGAATAGCGGGCTGTGCAGAGCAGCCAGTGCACGTAGACTCCTGCATAGCGTCACGCTGACCGGATGGAGGAGCACTGAGGACTGACGGGAGCATGTTTAAAACCGACTGCGTCTTCGGGAACGTTCACTGAACCGCAGAAATAGATTCGGTAAATCAGTGGAAGATAAAGAGTCGAGCCAGCCGTCCGACAGCCAGCGTGTGGGAATGGCATCCCGGCCAATAAAAGGCATCCTGAAAAACAAGAACAGCGGGACGAACATCAAATCCCTGGCCGAAGAAGAACCGCGAGGCAGCCCAGAACCAGCCCCCGTACTCTCGGAGGATGACTCGCAGTAAGTTGCTTCTGCTTGGCCGTCGCGGGGTGGGTAGCCCGGGTAACGTTTAGCTAGCTAAACACTTGTTAGCATCTCTACGTTACTCCCCTGACAGGCTAACTGTCACATAAAAGTCACTTATTTTTTTGCTGTTGACGTTCGTCGACAACGCGTGATGTCCGTGTGGAAGCGGTCTGGTTCCTTCTTGTGGCTGTGCTGTGGTTTCTCTCCCCCATGGAAACGATATTGACGGCATGTGTAACCGAAAGCTAACGTGTGTCGCTCGAAGTCGCTCATCAAGTTAGCTCGTTCACTAGCCATCGTTTCAGACGACTACTGGCGGTTGTAACGGTTTTTACGTTAACGTTGAAGATAACAGAAACTAAAAACTCTTACGGACATTGGAGCGATAAAACAAAATATTATCAAGTGCTTAACAGCGACAACCACAAGCCACCGTGAACAGTAACGTTATGGGGCAAACTGACACGGCATTGGCGCTAACGTCCGTGCTGTTTACCCCCGATTGGCATGTCCTCAATCACATGACGTCATATGAACCTTAACCTCACAGCTTTGTGTATCAGTAGGTCTTTACACCCAGCGCTGGGACAGACAGAAGATTAGTTTTCTTCAGGTGTAAAATAAGATAAGCACTGATGGTATAATTGTAAAACAGAGTTGTCTTTTTTGTTGAACCTTTAATTAAAAATGTTAAAATATGTGTTGCTCAAAGCCTTTGACAGGCTGTGAGTCATTCAGATGGAAATCTCAAGCCAGTTGGTAAACCAAGAGATGCTGATTGAACCCCAAGTTGTATTTAGTTAGCTTAACTTCTACAACCACCTCAAAACTGCCGTTAAATATTCACCATTACATGTATTAATGCTGTCAAATCCCCTGCTTCCTAAACGCATATCACATGCCCTTTAGTCCAGACATCCTTCAGATGCTTTGGCAGAGGACAGGTGACCTTGCTCTTCATTCATCTCATCCTGATGTTGGCCAGGAAGATAGTTTAGATCTCTCAAATAGCTGTAGAGGACGCCCAACTGAAATATTACCTGTGTTCGATCATCTCAGATGAGATCAAGCATCTCACAGATGAGGTACAATGAGGTGTGCAAACAGTCTCACAGTTTAGGGCACTAGGCTCCTTAATGCTCTCAAGATGTGCTCATAGTGAAAACTTCACTGGGAAGGCTAAATGGGCGGCTCTGTTGTCTAATGGTGCTCGGTTTCAAGGTTGAGTTGACAAAAGTTAGAGGTTAGTTTTTTCTGAAGCCTTTTCTTCTCGTATGCATTGACAATACTGACACTGACACTTTTGCTGTGGCAGCGAGACATATTACCTCGTCTCACAAGTCCTTCAGAGCTCTGCTCGCTCACATCCTCCTCGCAGGCTCCTTTCTGCCCTGAGGAAACTCTGCACATGGAGACTTCCCTGAAGGATGCTGTTGCCTTATAAGGTCATTTGCAGACATGAGGGAGCATCTTTTGCATGGCAAGATTGGTGAAACAAAAGGTTGTGCTCAAATGCTAAAACACAAAAATACTTTGCATTAGTTGTCGAGCTGTCGCTCTATGCAATTGTAAAAATGTTGTATGTTTTAAGCTATGTACGTCATCTGTGATTGCACCTGTGAGTAACTGGGTAAAAAGTACCCGAGGAAAAAAGGTTGCAGGCTTCTCAGGCATTTCTCACATGTTGCTTATCCAAATCCCACCATTGTATGAGCATTTCAAAGTGCACTTGAGTACACAAGCTAGAAACTATTACAAAAGAAAGCATTGTTTCTTATCAAGAAACAAGGTTTAAAATATGTAAATGAGATCTCAAAGATACCTGCACAAAAATATGACCGCTTTTAAGCCGTTACAAGAATTGAATAATGACTGATTTATAGTCAGGGTGATAAATGAGACCACCCACTTTCATTTAGACTCATCATATTTAGATTTAAATACCTTTAAAAAAATCAAAAAAAAATCACATCTAACACAAAATAGGAGTCATTAGAAAAAACAACCTGGTTATAGTGTGATGCCTCTGATCATTCGATCAACTTGCATGATACAGCACACCTGTGATAATATTCTCCTTTTGTCCTCCAAGTTACTCTGGAAGGAAACCAGACATTTGTTTGTTAGTTAAAGCAAAGTTAAATTCAGTTTATTTTGTATAGCCCAAATCACAAATACAAGATTTGTATTTTTATTTGCTCACTTTTTTTAAAATATTGTCTTGCTTGTATTTAGTTATTTTTTATTTCCCTACATGACATTTGATTGGTTGCCCTTCGTAAGCTCCGTGTTGGTGTGAGTCAGCATTTCTTTGATACAACAATGACTCTGTCATCCTGTCAAGTTACTACAACTTCTCCACTCCTCTGGCTCTGTGCATACTCAGGACTTCTCTTGAAGTCTCTTTTCCCCACTCATACAACTAAAGACTGACAAGCTTTATCTCCCATTGTTTGAGACTGCAATGCTCACATGGAGCTCGCCTTCAGTTTACACCTTCTTAGTGAGTGGAGACAATCACAACCTGCAGACAAAAGCTGAGATGGACCATTGAACATACATACTTGTGTGTATTTTCTACTGAAGATTTTAAAATAATGTACAAATAAATGATGCAATGACGGCATTGGAAGGCTGGGTTAAAGAGGAGCCCACATATGCCAACTGTTTGTTTGTCTTGCAGCGCCGATTTATTTCCTTAAACATTGTAAGACCTTGGCACCTTTTTTCTCTCATTAGAGACTGCCTTCTGTGTTGCCTCTTCCATCACCCACCATCATTTAGTTTACAGTGATGTATAGGCCTCACTCACCTATATATAATTCATAGAGGCTTCCATGAAACTCAATCTCTCCTTCACTGTCTTGTGAGCCTCTTCCTGACTGTGTGATGGACAGTTTGACTGGCAGGCAGTGAATCTCTCACTTTCAATATTGTGGACAGAAAAAGACCACTGAGACATTCAACCCTCCAGTTTGCAGGTCAGTTGAGGCCAACTGTGGGCAGACAATGCAAATAGTACTGACAGTCAGAGTCAACAGGTGTCTGAACACCTGCAGCTTTTGGACAAGGTTGTAATCTGAGTAAAACATGAACTCCTTCCTAAATATCTTCTGAGCCTTTGGTGCAGAGGTGAGTCAGATATTATATATTAGTGTAAAATGTGTTCAAGTGAAGCATGTTTGTTCTCTTGAGTTAGTTTAGTTTTACTTCACCAAATACACTTTTTTCATGTCTGTATTAAAGGGAAAATCTCTTGCGTAGACAATGCATTGTCTTGTTTCCCACATCGTGACCTTACCATGACAATGACCTCTGATGTGGCCGGAGAATTTAATCGCTCCTCATAACTTTACATCTCTGTCCCTACTTTCCAGTAAATTCCACCAGTAAATCTCTCTTATTGATATTTCTCCAATTTCTTAAATGCACTTTGATGGATTTAATGAGTGTTTCAGAGCATCATCAGGTCCTAGCTTGTTGCTTTGCAGTGCGTGAAGCAGTGTGTTCTGTGCCTTTGGGCTTCACTGTCTTCACTGTAAAACCTGTGCTGCTGTTGGAGCGATCAGGCCGAGGTGGAGAGCTGGACCTCACTACTCTGACGATGCTACCTGATAGCTCTCAGTGATGACTCACTCTATTTAATGAGTTTCCCTGAAGCGTTTTGTCACCAGCTATTGAGCCGCCTCGGGGGATATTTATCATCACATAAGAGACACTGCTCTATATTCAGTGGTAGTATTGCCCCCCCCCCCCCTCCTCCACCCTTGTAGTAGGAGGTGCATCATCAAGGCATGACAGTTTTTGTGATGATTTGCTCTGAATGAGTGGACTGGATTGGATTTAAGGACCATAGCGGTTTGGTGGAACTAGATCATGATTGTGATTAGTTGTGTAACCACACATTTTATAGAGTGAAGCTCTACACATTCTCCCAGTTACACAAATGCACCCAACAAGCTTACTTCATAGAATGAGTTCTGTATGTTCAGTATGTCGAGCTCATCAGGTTTCTCAAGCCACCGGTCACCTTGCTGCTCATCAGCAGCTCGTTGCTGTGCCAGTTTGTGTCAACTAATGTACATGAATGTTGGTCCAAAACAGCTTTAAACACAACAATCTCCTGGCCCTTTGCAACCCTCGTCGGAAGAGATTGTTATTCGGTCATTGGTATCAATGTAGTTGACAAGGGAGGAATAATTGTAGGACTATTATATTAGACTGCATCAGTTTTAGCTAGGTGTGTCTAATAAACTGGCACATCTGTCTTTTTATCCACTTATTTAGCACTGAATGCACATGCAAGCTTGTTAAGTAAGGCTAAATACCAAAGTGAACTCTTGAGTCAGTGGAGCATCCAGGGAATCAACTTGGCTGAGCATCTGCAACCAAATTGATTGACTTATGGACACATGGTGCATCGGCCGTCTCCCATGATGCCGTTTGTCATGAACAACGTCAGAACTGAGCGGCAGAAGCTTGGCAGCAAAGTTCAGGGAGAGCCGAGGTGGTTTAACCAGAGCCAGATAACTCACAGTATCGCCTGGAATTATAGCTTCAGCATTTAGTTTGTTTGGAAATTAAGAGGATAAAAAACATATGAAAATATAAGTAAACATTGTTCTAATGAGTAAAGGCTTACAGTAAACTGAAAAGAAGAAAACTAATCAACAAATCAGTGCTTAATATGGAGAGTGGGGCTACAGAAATTAAATGACTCATTCAAAATACAATATGACACACAAAAAAAAGATCAGCATTGAAATATGCGTTTTCTTTCTGTAAGTTTCTACTTCCTGTGCTGCAGCGGCAGGTGTTCCTCGCGTCATCCTCTCAAGCTAAATGTAGCATTCAATGCTGATTTAGTCTTTGTTCCTGTTCATTTCCTCTCAGGATTGTAAGGGGCAGCAGGGATTAGAGTAATTCTGAACAAAAAGCCCCGGCAGAGCATGCAGAGGTGACAGCCTTATCCCCAGATGAGGATGAACCATTTGGGGGATTAGGAGCAGGTCTGTTTCAGAGGGAGCGGAACAGAAATCAACTCTCTTGTACCGAATGCGAACGTTGTTTGACCTTTGGCCTTATTCACTCACAGCCGTTCAGCCTTACCTCTCGCTCATGCCCTTTTATTTAGTGAATGAAGGCCTCGTCCTGTATTACCTGGACATGAAAGCAAATACCACGTCAACTCCTGAGAATCGTCAGAAACCAAATTGGTGCCGATGACATAGTTTTCCCGAAATAGAGTGAAATAGAAGAGGGAACGATGGGGCAGGTTCAGTCTAGATTACATGTAGTATCTCATCTCCCTGCAGGACTTCAGGGGCTGGATGGCTGCTGCACAGTGGTCCAAACGGGGTGTCCTCCATTCAGCCCTTATTTCTTCCTCACTGTCTTTTCTTTGATCCTTTTTACAGGAAGAAATGCCAGAAATGGGATGAGATGAACATCCTGGCCACGTACCATCCGGCTGACAAAGACTATGGTCTGATGAAGATCGATGAACCCAGCACACCTTACAACAGGTCAGAGCCTTCTGGAACAAACGTCCCTTTGACGGTTTGAATTGAATCATTTTTACACGTTTCACATGTTATATTTTACAATATAAGCGATCTGAAGACATTCATTTACCCGAGGCTTGTAAAACTATCTTTATAGAGGATACATGTGTAACACTAGAATGCACCCTTTGAATGATGACAGAGCCGGTTTCAGGCTCTACATTGTGTGTGTGTGTGTGTGTGTGCG
>NW_027176221.1:300775-340775 GCF_023055335.1 Clinocottus analis | reverse complement strand
CCTGCATAATCTAAATGTCATGGTAAACAAACCTCCACATTTGACATCATACAGAACTTAAATACATACTTAATATGTAACTTCACTGACACGTGCACGCTGTGGCGTCTCACATTGACGCTTGCAGTCAATCAAATTGCTTTTTGTTTAAGATCAAGTAAAACATCACAGACCGTAATTATTATTATTATTATATTATTGCCCCATAACTTCATATTTACTTCTCTCTTTGCAAGCAAGAAAACAACACCTCAATTTAAATTTGGGCTTTTAAACAGAACAAACATGGATACCTCGTAACACCAGACAGTCGGCCTTTATTTCTAAATTGACAATCCTTTCAGTAAAAACACATTCAAATTGGCACGAAACTGTTCAGCTGAACTGAGGCTCCGGTTCCGCTGTGTTTGGTGGCCTCAGCAGGAGGGAACGAGTCGGCACGCCACACTGGTGGCTGCTGCTGTGAGGGACAGTACTGAGGTCAGGGGTCAGGGTTTGGGATTAGGATTAGGAGCTGCTGAGAACAGCACAGCGTCCCGTCTTTAAGGAGCTGCGGCTCTCAGCTGCAGGCTCTTAATGTTTGACAAAGAGGAAATCAACGTTCTGGCTCACATGATGCGTGAAGTTGTCTTCTTGTTGCACGGGAGCTTCAGCAGACATAATTGTGTGTAATTTCATTTGAGGAAAGGTAAAACATCTACTTTGTGTTCATTTCTCACCTGGCGTCATCACATTTGATCTAAAGTTGTCGGATCTCCTTCAGTGTCTCGTACGACGCAGCGTGGGAACGTCAAAGAAAAGTTGTTATTGATGCGACGTGAAGTCGACAAAGTTGTCTCAATAAAGTCTTTAATTGTTGCATTTGACAAAAGTATTAAGGGGAAAAGACTCTGGTGGCGGGACCTTCATTGCACTGGTGTAGTTGTTGACTGTCGCGTTCAGGGGGAGTTCTTCTCCTGTGACTGCGATACACTGAACGCCTTCACTGACTCAGAGGGCGAGAACCCAGCGGCTGAGAGGAAAGTATGTGAACCCTGAGTGTGTCTTGTGTTGTATTGTGTGTTCATTTTCTTCTGACCCTTTAATTCCTCACGGATTAGAAGTGTTGAGCTCTTTATATGGAAATACAAAAGATCCCAGAGCAACAGAGACTTCTGCAAACGTCGCGTTGTTCTTGTAGTTTAGTATTTGGTGGTGGGTTTTTCTCCATGATAGAGGTCAGTGCAACTTCCTTTCGGCCGTTTCTACCAATCAACGAGCTCACATCTGAGCAGTTAATTAGCACACATCATTTTAGAGATACAGGAATAGGACATTTATAATACATGATACATATTTTGACAATACTGTTATCTTCTAATCAAACTGACTTTTGTGAGCAGACGACTGCAGAGAAGTTTGGTTCATGTTCTCACGACAAAAAGGACAAATTTCCAAGACGTGACTGAGGTGATCACCCTGTAGGTGGTCATTACCTGTCAAATGTGCCTCTTATGTATTTATGTACATGTGTGTAAAATGGACTGGCTATGCTCTGTGTTACCGTTTTACTTTTGCCTCACGTGTCCTCCGTCTCGCTTTTTGTCATCGCACCACTTCTGCCCCGTTTGCTTTGTTTTCTAAGAATCACAGACTGTTGAACTCTGTCGGTCTGAATCCTCGTGTTTTTGTATTTCAAGTTTGCATGTCCTACTCATCGGATTGTGTTTATTCTGTTTAGTTTTTTGTCTCCTATCATTAAATAAATGTTGTTGGGAACAAGTGTGTGTGATGGATCTGAAGAGTCGGACGCCTAAATGTTGAATGAAGCAGAAAATCATTCACTGACTGTCTGATGAAGCCTCTAAAGGGATGGAGTTAGTTTTCCTCTTTGCACAAACAAAGGTCCTTTCTTTAGGGCTATGATTACGTTTTTTTCTTCTCCTTTTCTCTTGTTACTCACTGATGAAAATCTGTCGTCAACAGATTATCATCTATCTTGGCAGTGATTTGAAAAGTACTTTTTTGAATTATTTTTTTTCAGAAAAGTACCTTTACAAAATTGACTTTACACACATTACACATTTTAATTAAGTTTGACTTAATGTTAAATCTGTTTAAAGCATGGAAATTATATTGCAAATATTTCTAAATGAATAGTTATTCCATCTCAACACCCGGCCCACCTCGTTGGACTGTTAATTAGTTGTACATTCTTACTTTAAAAGTAAAATCATGTTTCAAGCCTTTGCTTGTTGTTTTTACCTACTATTGTGGTAAATAAATGCAGACTGGTTCCCTGACCAAAAAAAACCCATCTAAGAATGTTTGTGGTCTTTAATAGAAATAAATAGAAACAAAGCAACATTGAAATGTGATGAAGTACCAGTCGTCTATCTCAGAATGTTCCACCTTTTGTTGTCGGTGTGATAATGTTACATAATGCGATACACGTCCAGTTAGTTTGGATATTGCAATAACATTTTTTAAATTATAACTATATATACAAAATACATTTGAATACACGCACGAGAGGTCATCTTTGAAATGACAGTACCCCCTCTAACCACTAGACGACGCTGTTGTGCAACGTATCCAGCATTCCCGTTGGTTTTCTAGTAATTCTAATAGGATCAAACCGGGAACTGTTCGTACAAGATTATCGCTCATGTTTGCTGTTGAGGGTTTACAGCGGAGAATTACAGCATATTCTAGTGTTTCATTCAAATGCAAAACACGCGTTTCAACGCAAGCGGATTTGAATATACATTTAAATGTTGAACGTATTCGTCTTGTTAAAGTTTGTAGTTCGTGTATCATTTGTTAATAAATCTACAGAGTAAAGTACGGAGGAGTAAAGGAGGAGGCGTCTGTCAACTGACGCAAAGATCGTGTAGAAACATACAGAGGCATCGCTCTTAGTTTTCGTGGACATCATTTTTCACCTAGTTGCAAATCGTATTTATAAGTGTTATAAATGTTCAAAGGAAGTTTTTATTTTATTTTCCAATAAGAGTAATTATTCAACTTCTACTTCAAGTTTAACGGAACACATTTGCCTTTATAATGAAATGTGTCCTGTCAACAGCAAAGAAGGTGAAACTGGAGGAGATAACTGAAAATGACATTTCTCATGATATTGTGATTGTATAATATTGTCCTGACCTGAACAATATACATATATGAGTCTGGAAATATCGGAGAAAAAAAATGTAACTTTGACACTCGAGAGAAAATCAATAGTTTTTGTCACTTTGGATTACAGAATTTGTTTTTATTTCCTTAACATTTGAACAGACTTCGGTTACAAGATGGAGCTCCTATTTTGTTCACTAGGAGTCTATATTCACAGGCACGTGCAAGTCCTTAATGTTTTTACCCTTTTATGATTGTTTTCAATATTTTTCTTGTCATACTTATTTCTGTTGCACATGCGCTCTGGACAGTGATCCCTCTTCCCCCCGCTCCCGCATAGACGATCTTTGAGCGAGGCAGTAGTATCCGCGCTGAAGAACAGGATCCTCTCCCACTGGGTGCTGTGACCTACCGACGACACTTTCTGCTTTTCCTGGGACCGCTGCGTGTGAAATAGTTTCCTCGTCGCGTTTTTAAGGCGATTCCACATTGTCAACACACCGTCGTTTTATGGTCGCGCTGCCACGACCTCTTTCTAATCGTAGCCGCCGGCCGTTGGGGCTTTTAGCCGGCTAGCAGAGCGGTGACGGAGAGCAGACAGCCGGTCGGACGGACGGAGGGAGGGAGGGAGGGAAGGAAGGAAGGAAGGAAGGAAGGAGGGAGGGACACGTTAGCAAACGAGCTAATCAGTCGGGATTAACTGTCTTTAATCAAAGAACAGCGCAGAAAGTCTGCGGGTTCTTTACTCACTGCGGCAAACATGAAGATCACCGTGGATTTTGAGGAATGTTTGAAGGACTCCCCGCGATTCAGGTTAGTGCTGCTTGTGTGTGTGTGTGTGTGTGTGTGTGTGTGTGTGTGTGTGTGTGTGTGTGTGTGTGTGTGTGTGTGTGTGTGTGTCTTCCTGTTAGTGGTTATGTTTGTGTAAAGTTAACTAGGAGCTAGCTTCCCGCTAACTCGAGCTAACCAGCAGTAACTAGCCGTTGGCTGCTTCTGCGGCCACTTTTCTATTCGTGTCTCGCAGCGCGAGGCCACCGGAAACCAACACGACCCGCTGGTCTGCTGTTTTTATGTATATAAATTATGTGAAATATGTATTAAACATGAATGCGTCTGTGCTATTAACCTTAATTTGCCCTTGTTTAAACAATGTCAAGCGTACAGAATGAGCGCGTGCAACTCTTTCCCGCTGGTCCTTACTTACTACTCTGCTGCGTTTGACGACCTTATTGTCAAATGGACATAAAGTGAAACTACAGAGGAAAACAATAATATTTTGCAGCTACTCGCTGACTGTGTTTACCTGCATGCACACGAATACACAGTATCGTTATTCTGTGACAATAGTTTGATTTAACAGGTATTTGATCATGTGTTTGTTTTTTGGGTGGGGAGGGGGTTGTAAGTGCGTAATACAATATGTCGATATGTGATGTCATTGTGACATGATTATATTGCAAGACTATCAATTATCATGTTGAACTGTCGACCTGCCCTGACTGGAATGAAATACTCTTGTCGGCTTGTATTGGACACAACGGTTTAACTATTATTTCATCCTTCAGTTATTTTCTCCATTAGTCAAGTAATTGTTTCACAAAGTTAACACATTGTGAAAGTCCAACAACTCAAATTCAGATGAATATTGTTAAAGACCCAGTGAAATCACATTTAAGAAGATGCGACTTGAGTGATAAAGTTGCTGATTACTTTTCTGTGGACTGACCAGTCATTAACGGGATGAGCAGCAAAGGGCTTTCCCTTCTTCTCCAACGAGCCACTTCAAGTGGACCATCTTAAAACTCATCATCCATTGTAAGCGTTCGCATGAAGGGAATAATGGCAGCCTCCACTTAAACGTGTAAATGTGCCGTATTCCTGGCAGCAGTGATGCTTCTCACATCATCACTCGCCACAACTTATTTTTTCACTTGAAAGCTGTGAAAATGTTCTGTTTGCTGTCAACTTCCTCCTCACTTTCTGTGCGTTTTCCAGAGATTTGAGAAAGCGCCTCCTTCCTCCCTGAGCTCCACTAACGCTGCAACATCCTCTCTCAAAAACCAGCTCCAGATGTTGACATGCAGAGCTTTTAGAAAGGGGAACTTCCCAGTCAGCTGTGTGACTTCGTTTGAGTCTCTGGTGACCTACATCCCTGAGTGTCACCAAGCTGCTTATGCATGAGCATCTCGTCCTCTTTTTACTTTTATACATTTATCTTCAGACAAGCAATCTCATCGGTCAAGTATTTTTTTTTAACCCTTGGTGGTTCGACTTGCAAGTTTGGGACAGAGTCTTTGGATTTCCTTTCCTTCTTTGCATCATCACGTCATCTCCATACTCACCGGCCTGCAGACAGTTAGAAGTCGTACATTTCATCAACAAAGCAAAGAAACTACTTGAGGCGGCCGACCGCAGACGGAGGATGTGGTGAACATATATTGTTTGTCTGAAACCGGTAGCCATTCAGTCCATAATTGAAAGCCTTTTCCCGTAGACTTCTCAGCCGCTTCTTCCCCAGTGAAAGTCATTTGTGTACAAGACTTGAGCCCTGATTGTTCATATTAAGTCAGTAATGCCCAGTTTCAACATCTGCATGAGTTACAGCGGCATCATTCTTCTCCTTCAGGGGTTTTCATGCCTTTGTGTTATTCCAGCATGGCTCCACCTGCTATCTACTGGATTAATGAACACATTCTCTTGTATCAGTAGTATTGTAAACAACTGAAACAGTTTATTAATATTTAGTTGATTGACAGAAGTATTTAGCAACTATTTTGATAATCCCATTTTCAAGCAAATATCCCAAATGCCAGTTCCAGTTTCTACATTTTGAGGATTAGCAGGTTTTCTCTGTTTTATATGATCATAAATCCATTTCCCATGATTCTTTGCAACAGGATTCCAGCTGGTCCCACCGCTCTCTATATTTTTAGTGCCCTTTGTCCTTTTACGAGAGTCATCTCAACTTTTCCTGAATGCAAATCCACTGTGGGTTCATCCTGACGCGTCGGGTCTGAGCTTCACGGCTCAGTTTTCCACGTTGACCGTCATCGTTTGACTCTTATTTTTCCACCGCCAGCTTGTTATGTTTGGCCCGAGAAGAGGACAGTGAGAGAGAATGGATGAAAACGCAGATACACAGCAGCGTGCAGCAGCTCTCACTCAACATCTGTTTCCATTTTGGTGTTTGCTTTCAACTTTGTGCCAGAGAAAAAGAATCTGGAGCCCCCAAATGTGGAGAGGGTTGTTTTCAACTGGTAATTTGGCACACCCTATACTCTGTCGTCTTCATTTTAGTTTGGAAGTTGTAGTTTGGAAGTTGTCTTGCTTTCAGCTCGGAGGAGAAATGCACAAAGGCAAAAATGCTGTATTTTTGTCAGTAAACTCTGGTCGCATGGTTTTCCACTTGGAAACCGACTCGGTCTCCGTTGGCTCAGTGGCCGGGGCTTTTCCCCCCACATGTACAGAAGAACATATCAAACTTATTTAATAGGATTGTTTTCCCTGCTTGGCCCCAGAGGAGGCTGCATGGTGCAGTGGATGTTGTAGGTCAGCAGTGTGTCGTTTGCATTGTCTTCTGGTTAAGAACTATAATGTTGACCAAAACTCAGTGGACCTGAAATGTTAAAACATCTGATTCTAAGTAGACCACACAAGAAAGTATCAAGCAACACCAAGAGATGAGAACATAAAGCGCCACAAGAGGAGCATGGATATGTTTTTATACCTATTAGAGATGCACTGCCCAAAGGTGATCTTATTTCTGTAACTAACCGCTTCTTAATCTTAATAACATGATTACTCGCTCCTGATTGGTTTTGCTGATTCTGAGCCCGGCGGCGTGCCATGAGGTCACCGGTCCACCAGCCTGTCTGCAGTTTCCTCTGCGTCACCGAGCTGTTGAGCCCATAACGTTCAATCTGTGGCACAGAAGCCACAGCGGCTGCTTGCTGTCCCATGGTCGTATGCTATTTCTACCAACTCCTGACATTTGTAGGCTTAACATTTAATCAATTTAATTTAAACAAGTGTGTTGTAGGTCAATACAATAAGTAATGGTTGGTTTTAGCCCCTCGTCGCTGTCAAAGTCCTCACAGTGGACTGTTCGTCTGGTTCTTCTTCCAGATGATGTCAGACACCAGAAGCTGAGGAGGTCAAACAAAATGTTTATTCATGACAGTAACACAGGCTCTTTGAGCGTCCTGCTAGTTGCTGTCTATATTTAAGCAATGACCTCACCTTGTTGCTGTGGAAGCTTGTGAGCTTAATGGTGAGTTTTCACCACAGCCCCTCTCTTCCATATCACCACCGCTCTAACAATCACAGGATCTTCGTCACAGCTCTGAAGCTCTGGCCATTCTTCACATTTCCATCCACAGGAGCAGATCTCAGTGTGATGGTGGAGCATTTTCCTCCACTGTCTCATGGCAGAAAAACAAATAAACAAACCCCTCGTGTAATCTTTCTATACGTTGAACCGTTACTGAAGGCGGAGGCCACAGAGGGAAGAAGAGATGTGAAACTGATCTGGACGTGAGGTCGTTCCAAACATAATTGGAAAACATCAAAGGGGAGTTGTAATGCGTAACTTTTCAGCTGTCAGACATCTTAACTGGATTAGTTCTAGTCATTTTAATAGTAAGCCTGCTTTTGAGCTGTATTACGTAGGAATAAATAGATACGGGATTATGCTCCATGTTGGCAGATGCTGAACATTAAAAGACTCAGTTAAGGGCAGAAGCAGAAAGAGTGACGTTCGACTTTAAGTGTGAGATATTTTCATCATCAAGTAATCTGTCCACCTTGGACTCAATTTATCTTATTTTAAATAGTATATAGGTGGAGGCTTCAAATTAGCTCAGCTGCTCTGTGATATTCATTTATCTCTGTTAGGTTTGTTTATTTTATTCAGATAAAATAATAACAACACAGAGGTAATTATAATTTTGGTAAAGCAAAATGATCCAAACATTAGCTGGTTGAAATCTGATGTTTTTCTCTTATTAGAAGATTTAATTATTAACAAATATCTGTGATTGAACTAAAATGAACTCAAACACTGATACCTGTTTTAATCTGACTTGAACTTACTTTGTTTACAAGTTATTTTTTTAGCAGACCAATATGAAACTGTCTTTTCGTCTGGGCATATATATATATATATATATATATATATATATATATATATATATAGATATAGATATAGATATAGATAGATATAGATTGATTGATTGATTTATTAGTGGATCAGCATCCCTTTGCATGCTCTTGGTCAACTTGAAATGAAACAGGACCACGCGTTCCCTCCATGATGCTGAGTTGGCATCTTTACACTGATGTGGTTTACATAGAAAGCTTCTTCTTCTCATGTGATTCATCCACACGTCTCTCTTTAGCCTTCAGACTCACACCCAAACAGCACTGAGACCAGAAGTCTTAGTTTCCTGATTTATAATCTTCCATTTTGATAAAAAGTGAGTGATGATTTGCTGCTGTTTCCTTCTCTGCTGTATTGACTCACTGCAGCTCAGCTTTGTCGCAGTGAGTCCTCTCAGCCGTAAACTTCTACACATGTGGCAGATCTAATTTCCTTTGGTGCTGAATCAGTAAAGCCGGACACTTTGTAGTCGCAGCAAATACTTAAAGCTACATCCATGAACTCTGAATCATTTACTTCTTTAATAAAGGAAGATTTGACCAAGTTAGAAATGTTGGTGTCAACTTAGAAAACCAAACAAAAGGTTCCTAAAACTCAAATGTACCTTTAATCAAAGACTTTAAGTCTGTAACCAGCTGACTAAGTAAATCAAATACAAGAACACAAAATCTCGTGGACCAAACAATGTTGTACGTTAGATAATACTTCATACGGTGAGGATTCAGTTTCAGAACACATGGCTTAACTGACTTTGCTCCAAAACATTTAAAAGCAAGGTAGCCTCATGGGTAACGTCATGTTGTCCGGTTTATTTATGAGATTGCCTCCTGATGAAATCTTCTCCTCATGTCTTCCTGTCTGCTTTGGCGGCTGCTGCCTGGTCTGGTTTGCAGAAGCAGACATCAGCTGTTTGGCCAGAAGCAGAATCTCTGCATCAACCGGCCGGTCCGCTTATCACCGTGTAGACTATCACACAAAGATCTTATTGACGCACAATGCAGCGATGAGACGACACTGCAGCTCTATACGGAGAATGAGGAACTTTGTCTGTATTTTGTAGGACAACAAAACCGCTTCCTCTTTGCCTGGTTTAGCACTCGTTTAATAAATTCATTTACCTTGAAGTTAGGAAATGTGCCATATCTCTTTGTTTTAAGGCTTTCAGTGTGTTCAGAATAATCTCCGCCGAGCCTCAGAGTCATCTCTCATAGCCTTCAGCAGAATATTTGCTCTCTTCACCCCCAAAAATATTTTTTTTGTGGCACCTTGGCGACAGATATGAGACATGTATTTATCTCTGCCTGGTTATTGTTCAGCAGAGCTGCAGCCCCCCTCACTACACGTCTTCACCAGCCTGTAGATGCATGTTTCACCTGTAAGATCCACATAATAATCATGTCTTCACATCACGGGTGATAAACACATTTTCTGGTCTGAGTTCTGTTATAAAATTGTGGCGCATTAGTGCCACAATTTAGCTCTTTGTAGCTTCTAAAACAATAAAGCACACGTGTTTTTGAACATCTCTGGAGAACAGCGTTTACATTACAACATGTTATCTCTTTATTTAAGATAAAGAAATGTATACCGAGGTATGTGTAGTTTATAACCCTGGGTAGCAGGTCTGTGTAGCTCAGTGCAGGTGCAGCAGTGTTATCTGTGTTCTCATAACTGACAAATACCTGAAAGCAAAGTATAACAAGCTATTGACGGACTGGAGCCATAAAGAAACCTGCCCCCCCCGCGCCATGCCTCCATTATTATTTACTTCACCTGATCTTCATCTGGTTCAGGATGAAATCCTTCACGTCAGCGTTAAACGTTTCAGAGTAGCTGGAGGGACTTTTCAGATGAACTGTGACCCCTGATGGGACGGATCCTCTAGTCCTGTTGGGAACAAACCATTAAAACCAGCGAGCCCGGCAGAGGCTACTCTGCAAAGCGTGTTGATCATATGAAGTGTGTTTTCTAGGAGTCTGTAGACAAACACAAGTGAGGAAAGACGTGTTGGTGGGTTGGAATATAAAGTGTGTGTTGTCTCCAGCTTCCTGCTGCTCATCATGCAGACTGGAGCAGCTCCATGTCAGAGCTGTGGGCAGCGGCCAGATCTCCATGCTGCCTGGGCCTCCTTTCTCCTCCTGTCAGCACTTTCACACGTCCACCCTGCAGGCTCCAGTTTCAACATTACAAGGAAGTAGTCATGTTCTCGTGGTTGCATAGAGAGCCAGAGAGCAACTGACTAACATAGGATTTTGATTAGATTTCCAAGGCACATGGTTCTAAAGCATGAGGTTGTTTTCCAGGGAAAGATGGCTGAGCGTACCTTCAAGTCCCTCCTTGTCCACATTCAGACCTGGGAGCTGCTCCAAGTGTGTCCTGTTGTTTGCCGCTCAGAAGCTGCAAAGACTAAGGCTTTCATTGAGGACAAAGCATCAGGCGGTGCTGAGAGAATAAAAGATATTCGTAGATGAAAAGCTGTACAGAATCGGCTTACAGCATGTATTTTTATATAAATTGATAATTGCAAGGCAATTCCTTAATCATAAAGCTTTTTTTGTTATTGATTATTCAAGGTATTTTGTGGTTGCCTTTGTATAGGAGTGATATTAGTTATCCTTCATTTTCATTTATCCCTGAAGGGTTTTAAAATCCCACCCAAATCTTCCAAGGAAGTCCAATCTGGGACGCTGCTCTGTGAAAGCTTTGGTTGCTGGTAAGATTGGCAAAAACCAAGGACTGCAGCTTGTACTTACTCCTGTCAATCCTGCATTTACACCAGCAGAATATCCAGCGTGGTATTGTAAATACCTTTAAATCAAACACTCAGACACCAGAACCAGAACCTCCTCTGAGATAAGTGAAAGAAATGGACTTTGCCCGAAGAGACTGACTAACGCAGACATGCTTTTGAGCAGGATTAGTGTCTCTGAGAGAAAGACGAGCTCTTTATTGCTCTTTATTGCTCTGGACCTCGGCCCTCTGTATTTATTCAAGCTTTTAGTTCATTCCCTGTTTTGGGGTTAACAAAGTGTAACTGCTCTACAGTGATGTTCTCATGAAGTATTAAAGTATGAGGCATTTCTTGTAAAGCAGGTTTGTTGCATTATAAAGTACAGAAGATATAATGCTCTGAGTTAACTGTTGTTTCTTGGTCTTCAAGTTACCTTCTGCATCGTGCTGCTGATGCTGCTGGTCACACAGGACGTCCTCTCTTTGTCTTATTCACATGTGAGCTCCTGCAGCAACCTGAAGGTGGAGGAGTCTTTGAGTCCATGACCAGCGTGAAGCTGCATTCAGGAGCGCTGTTGGATAATTGTTGGTTATGAACGTTGGAATTGATCCATTGTGATGTTTTCATGCTGCCTACGCGACCAGGAGACAGAACTCTGTGTTTCAGCTGAACTCAGGTTACGCAATCAGAAGAGAAAGCAACTCGCTCAGCAAGTAGAAACTGACCCGCTTCTGTCAAATATAATCTATTCTACTTGTTACTTATGACTCAATAATTATGCTTCTACCAATAGAGTGCCTTAGATTCAGTCTGAACTATGAACACATGAATCCTCCTGATGCTCAGTCAGCTCTACTTTCCCCTGAATGACCAGATGTCAGTGTGACAACAAACAGCTGGAGGGGTTTGGGAAATGCCACCCGCTGCTACTGCCGGGCTCCTCTGTCACTCACTCACTCACTCACTCACTCACTCACTCACTCACCCGCTGCTACTGCCGGGCTCCTCTGTCACTCACTCACTCACTCACTCACTCACTCACTCACTCACTCACCCGCTGCTACTGCCGGGCTCCTCTGTCACTCACTCACTCACTCACTCACTCACTCACTCACTCACTCACTCACTCACTCACTCACTCACCCGCTGCTACTGCCGGGCTCCTCTGTCACTCACTCACTCACTCACTCACTCACTCACTCACTCACTCACTCACCCGCTGCTACTGCCGGGCTCCTCTGTCACTCACTCACTCACTCACTCACTCACTCACTCACTCACTCACTCACCCGCTGCTACTGCCGGGCTCCTCTGTCACTCACTCACTCACTCACTCACTCACTCACTCGCTCACTCTTTGAATGTGTAAAGAAACTGCAGCAGAGATTTCTTCTCTGTTGATCTGTACTTGTGTGTTTCTCTTCATGTGTGAGTCTGTGACGAGTGTTCAACACAAACTGTCCTCAGGCCGGAAATGTTACACCATGAAAACTGATCTGATGTGAGTTCACTGTGTGAACCGTACAGAGCCTCTACCACGCTGGATGAAGCGAACACGCTAACAGGCTAACACGCTAACACGCTAACACGTCTAACACGTCTAACACATGAACACGTCTAACACGTCTAACACGTCTAACACGTCTAACACATGAACACGTCTAACACATGAACACGTCTAACACATGAACACATGAACACGTCTAACACGTCTAACACGCTAACACATCTAACACGCTAACACGTCGTGTAACTGCATAGATTAATCTCCAGCATGAGAGCTGATTGGTCGGCCGTGGCGATGGTTTCCTCGCCGGCTCGTGGCTGTTGGTCCTGTGGAGAAGCGATCTGTTCTTTGTCACTTTGCAAGAGGGGCCTGCCAGACCTGAGCCCTGCGGCGTTACCCAGCATGCAGCGCTGCCTCTGCTGGTGTGTGTTTCTGCACATGTTGTGAGTCAGTGCACCATAGAAGTGTGTACTGGTATGTTTTGTAGTGTTTTATTGTAGAAAACTGGCTTTTTGGTGAAATTGCATTGTTACATTGGTTAACATGTTCATATAAAATATTAAAGGCAAATATTTTTTCCCATAAACATCGAGCATGATTCCATTAATGTGGTGAAATAATAAAGATATGTCATAAATAATTGCAGTGTTTTAAAGCCTTGTATGCCTGTGCTGTAGTTTATTATCTTCAAGGTTTACTGTCTTTTGCTCCATGTGAGTAATGAGGACAAACGTTTTAGAAATGACTTTTATCTTCATTCCCCTGCCGGCGTGTGAACGCCTCTGTGTCAGGAGTGAACACTTGATTTAAACGTACTTGTGTCCTTCACAGAGCGACCATAGAGGAAGTGGAGGGCGATGTGTGTGAGTTGGAGTCCAAGCTCGACAAAGTGAGTACACCATGATGAACACTGCTGAGTTTGTTCTGAAGTGTGAGCTGTCTTCCCCCGGCCTTGAAAAGACTCTCGTATGAACACTGAGCACCTCACTTTCCCTTTAATGAAGTGTATGTGTGTGTGAAGAAACCTGTTGCGCTGTAGTGCAGAATGCTCTTCTCTGATTGGACGGCCCGTCATCCTGAAGCTGATCATCACACGGTGGGAAGTGGACGTCAGCGTCCAGCTAGGTGGCGCTTTACCTGAGTTCCCCTCATGAGCCTTCAGTCATTTGTTTTTCTAAATCATAGCATGTGAATCTGTTCTGGCCGCGACCACAGAGAGTAAACATTTTAACATGTGTTTGTGTTGTTTTTGTCCCAAACTGCGACGGTAAAACAAGGTTATCGTGTTGCTCCTGTGCATAACAGCTTTTAGCTCATTTCTTTCGTGCCGACTTTCTCAGGAACTCTGTTGTTTCCTGTTGTTCACATGTTTTCTCTGCTCGTGAGCCTCGGCACAGTTCATCCCCACCAGTCTGCTCATGTCAACTAAACGTTATAAACCGAACAAACACACTGGTTTTAATCAGAACTTGTGTTTTTGCCCTGAAGGCAAACTAATCTTTCCCCATCGGATCAGAGCTGAGAGGATTTCCACTCGCTGAGGGCCAGACCTCCAGCTCGCTGGATCCCACTTCATTGCTCCTGGACTTCAAGTCTGCTCCTCCTCCTGCTCCTCCTCCTCCTCCTGCTGCTCCTCCTCCTGCTCCTCCTGCTGCTCCTCCTCCTGCTCCTCCTCCTGCTCCTCTTCCTCCTGCTCCTCCTGCTGCTCCTCCTCCTGCTCCTCCTGCTGCTCCTCCTCCTCCTCCTGCTCCTCCTCCTCCTCTTCCTCCTGCTCCTCCTGCTGCTCCTCCTCTTCCTCCTCCTGCTGCTCCTCCTCTTCTTCCTCCTCACCCCACCTCTGACTCACTTCCCCTCTTGCTCTGGAGAGGAAGTGTGTGTGTGTGTGTGTGTGTGTGTGTGTGTGTGTGTGTGTGTGTGTGTGTGTGTGTGTGTGTGTGTGTGTGTGTGTGTGTGTGTGTGTGTGAGAAAGAGCTGAAGAGTCCACAGTTCAACTTTTCCTTTCAATATTCCCTCCAGACATGAACATTTGCAGCGTTTCTGTCAGAAACTGAGTCGATGTGGTTTCTGGAGCTCAGAAGCTTTTCCAACAGCCAGAAGACTGAAACAGCTGTTGTTGTTGTTGTTGTTGTTGTTTAGCTTCAGATGTTCTTACGGTTCAGGTCGGATATCTTTGACCTGCGGTTCATTTTCTGTGTAATGAAAGCTCCACTTTACGATGTCAAAGTTCCTTTTGAATTTAAACTCTTCAAAGGAAAATTAAAAGGTAAATCACACCTTCATGACGTTATGTTTTTGTTTGTAATGTTTTTGTTAAAGCTGTTTTAGACGACAACAAAAAACAAAGAGAAAAACAACTCTGATGTAATGGAGATCACTTGGGAAACACAGATTAGGATGATTAGTGTGAGATTAGCATGTGCCTGTTTGTTCAGGTTAAAATATTATCATGTTTGTATAAAAGACCAGCGCCTCACAGGTAAAGGAACCTTTTACCTTCTGGCCTTTGCTAACAATACAGGTAAACACAGGTAAAGGTTTACAGGTAAACACAGGTAAAGGTTTACAGGTAAACACAGGTAAAGGTTTACAGGTAAACACAGGTAAAGGTTTACAGGTAAACACAGGTAAACCTTTACCTGTAAATGTTTACAGGTAAAGGTTTGGGACTGAATTATTTAGTTCTTCAAACATGAAATATCTGTTATATGTTTTAAATAAAATGCCAAATTCTGAAGACGGCATCATTTAGATTAGTTTAAAATTGCTTATGACTTAAATATAGTTTGTTTTTTACTGTCTGATTCTGCTAAAGATGAATGTCAAACTGTTGAATCTGTATTCATCAGTTTTTATGTATTAATAACTCTGTAATCCAGGAAACTGCTCTGTCTGCTGTGTGGAGGCGGATGGAGAGCGGCCATCTTTAGTTGAGGGTTTACGTAATCTGGATTATCTTTGCCCCGATGAGTCCGCCTGCTAATCACAAAGAGACTGAAGAAGCACCAGTCGGCGGTTTGCTCTGCTGCAAGTGTACAACATCTGAACCCGATTTAACCTTTAAATGTCCTGCGTGGTGTCTGTGGTCTCTGGCTGGAGTTGTCCCACCTCTCCGCTGCTGTTCCTGCGTTTCTTCATCTTCGTCTTCACCTGCTCAGCATCTGCCTCCTTGTCTCTCTAGTTGGTGAAGTTGTGCATCGGGATGATCGATGCAGGAAAAGCCTACAACGCAGCCAACAAGCAGTTTGTCAGCGGGATCCGGGAGCTCGCCCTGCAGTCCACCAAAGATGAGGTCATCGAGGTAAACGACAACAACAACATGCTTTATCTGAATCAGAGGAAGTCGCCAACATTAGTTCTACTTCTATATAGTGGTCTTCATAGAGACGAGCGATTGTTGCATATTCAATATGGTTTTGCAGTTAGAAGAACAGTCAAACCATGGCTGACTTGTTCCAGAGACGAAGAGGACGACACTTCCTCTTCGTCTCTTAACGCGTTTCCATGCTGGACTGCAGATGATATTAGAATAAACACTGAGGCCTGGTGAAGCCTTGCGTGTGCAGCGGGTCTTGTCAGGGTCAGATGTTTAGTTTTCTCACATGAATTTTGCGAGGCCAGCACTTCCTGTCCGCCTTGTCTCTTCCCTCAGCGCCTCCGCTCTGCTCTGAAGGGCTGCTTGTGTTTGAAGGAGTAACTCAGCCAAAGCATTCTCTCCCAGTGTGGTGTTGTGTCTCAGAAAGACCACAGTTCCTGTGTAGCACACCTGTCCGACAGAAGAGTTTGTGCCTGCTGTTGCACTCCTGTATTGCACCTTAAGTAGTTTAAATACAGCCTGGTGTGTTGGCTTGTGTGTGATAGACTACCTCATGGGATGTCTCTTCATGGCTGTCCTCTTCTCTCCACAGTCCAGCCTCACAAAATTTGCCGAGAGCCTGCAGGAGATGATCAACTATCACACGGTATGTGAAACTGAATATATCGTCACTATTCCTTTTCTCCACGGCGACGGCCGGGTGAAGAAAGTCATCTTGACTCTGTCGGTTTATATTTACTGCTGAGAAGGACAGCAGCAGCCTGCCAGACAGACATCTGTGAGAGGAATACATATAAATAAATAATAAATACTTTAAAAAGGTCTTGTGATCGTCCTCGGTGTCCTTGAGCATAGATTACCTTTCATCTGCCTTCATGATTCAGAACGAGGACAAAGTGTTATAACACACTGCGGTCCGGTTGGATTCCATGGAAGTATAAACATGTGCAGACATTGTTCTCTATAAAAGTGGTTAAAGGGAAACCTTTGAGGTCAGAAGCATAACATACTCTTTTCTCTTGACTCGGTGGTTGAATGTCAACACAGCTTTGGGATTTGTTGGAACAGAAGTTACTTCTTCACCAGCATATGGAGTCCACGGGGAAGAGAGAGGGTTTTCCTGCCTCCCATGTTGTGGCATCTGTTGGACTAAATGGTGCGTTACTGAGGCAAACTCGGTCACGTCAATCCTTTACAACGTGGTCAGCATCCTGTTAGAAAGATCTGCACCTCCCTACTTGATCATTTCACAGCTGCACTACCAATACTGCTTCTTGTGGACAGAGGAATGGAAAGGGTTGACGGCACCGGGTCAATGTTTTGCAATGCGGCTGGCCTCCAGAGTGATGCACGTGTCCTCTTGGCTTTACATCACGCACTCTGCTTCCAACCACGAGGTCGGAATCCAACTCTCCACGGAGCCCTGGAGGACAGATCTGATGAGGTGTTTCCCAGAGTCCCTCGTTAGCTCCTCAGTCTCTCTGGGAACGAACGTGCCATTCAGACACGTTCTCTGTTGAGGAAAGCAGGCGCAGGGCGAGCTCCAGGCTTTTGTTCTGCAGAAGAGTTGGTCTCTGCTGTCTCGTGGTGTTTCCATTCGCTGCAGAACGTGTTCACAGTTCCCGGCGTCGCGCTGTCTGCGACATGCTTGTTGGAACCAACGGAGGTTTTGGCTCATTTGGCTCCGGGTTGAACAGACTGACCCTTGAAGCAGACTGTAACCTTCCAGATTAAAGGAGATACTGTACGTCTTCTGATTCAACAGCTGAGTCTTTCTTCACTGAAACGCGTCCCGGCTTCCTCGGCTCGACCCCGGAAGCCTGAGACGGTGACTCAGCAGCAGAAACTGTGGTCGCGTCAGCTGACTGTCGGAGAGGTTTTTGCCACTCAGCGATCTTTCCGCACATGATCCACTCAAACACAGCACTCATCTGTTTCCCGGCCACACGGCTCATGTTGTCGTCTGGCCTTCTCGCTGAAGCCCCGTGAGAGGTTTAAGAGTTCGACCTTTTGATGTTGCTCATTCTGAAGAAGCGTGCAGGTCCATGAGAGAATGAACCAGAAATAAGCAAATCCCGTCATTTCTCATGTTTCTTTCTGAGGGGAATCCCCAGGTCTCCTTGATTGAGTACATTTTGTTTCTAAATGCAGCTTTTGACGTTAACACAAATCCTCAGAATCAGAGGTTTTGATTGCTGGAAAGTGAACATATGCGTCAGCCTCCTGCACTTCTCAGAAGTGTTCATGAACGTTAAACACTCTTTCTTTCCCTCCTCACAGATATTATTCGATCAGGCCCAGAGATCAATCAAGACCCAGCTTCAAACATTTGTCAAAGAGTGAGTATTCATTGAAGAAGAAGCTTTTTACTCAGGATTGTATCCAGAAACGTGGAGAAGATATTTCATTCAGAAAGCCGCTGTTTTGAATATTGTGAACATACGTCAGACACTGGGAGTATCACATGAGCTAATGATCCACACAGTGCTTGTAAGGACTCAGTTATTAGTATAGTTGACAATATTTACCCTCATATCTCTGGGTTCAAAGCTGCTAATACAGCACTGAATTCCTGACTGCTGGTAGAAGCATTGGGCCTCCTGCTTCATGTCATTATCAGGATTAGCAGCTTTTCCTCTGCACACAAGGCTTAACACCCACATCAGCAGCAGCAGCAGCATTATTACTCACTGCCTCCTGCACCAACACGCATCGCACCAAAGAACCAAAGAGGGCCGCAAAGTCTGACCCCTTTTCCTTCTTCAAGTGTTTTCACTCTTAGTTACAGACACACAACCTGAAATAAGTCATTTTACAAAGTAATCTTGTTTTTAATCTTCTTGCATTTCTTCCTGACTAAGATTCATGAACCTTTAACCTTTAACCTTTAACCGTGTTCCTGTTGCCCGGCCATGGTTGTGTTGCTTCAGAGATAACTTTACTTCCTTTAACATTCCACCTTTCCCCTCACAACGTTGTTGACAACAAACACACTTGTCCTGTTGGACCTTGGGTAATAGTTATAATACTTTAGAGAGTTTTAAAGAGTCTTAAGAGTTTTAAAGAGTGTTAGCAATATTATATCTTAGAATATTTCCACTTTCAGTGTACAGATCAACAAACAACTAACGTGTAAAACCTTTATTCTCAAACCCAAATGAATCATTTGTATCTCGAGTGTAATCAACAGCAGATTATTTCCCTCTCCTTGTACAATTCATGCAGTTAATGTGAGGAGTTTGTCCTGATGAACTCGTCCTCTTTTCCTCCTTTAGTGACATCCGTAAGTTCAAAGAAGCCAAGAAGCATTTCGACAAAGTGAGCGAGGAGAAGGAAGGCGCGCTGATCAAGAACGCCCAGGCGCCTCGCAACAAGCAGCACGAGGTGGAGGAGGCCACCAACATCCTCACGGCCACGCGCAAGTGCTTCCGCCACATCGTGCTGGACTACGTCTTACAGGTGAGCGGCTGGCTGTGTGTTAACCTGTTGAACAGGCAGTGAACGCAACATGGCAGATGGTCTCTAGCGGGATCTTTGCTCACCTCATCTTCAGTGACATCACAGCGTCACTATACACCTTCAGTAAAAGTGTGTGAGAATGAGAGAAGTCCAGTGTAGTTCACACTGTGCCGTCATTGAATGTACTTCACATTTTACAGCCGGTGAATAAATACATGAGCTTCTCTGAAGAGAAGCAGAGAGATTGTTGACATGTTTACACTCTGGAGAAAACAGCAGCTGTTGAGTTACATTCAAATTATTAATTATTAATGACAACAGTTGACTTTTCAGAGGTTAAATTCTCTGTGAACTTAAATCTAGTTTTTAATTTAAACACTGCGTTTCTCCTTTTCTCCAAATCTGTTCCTTCTTTTCGTGCTTGAGTCAGTTCACATCTGGAGGATCTCTTTGTAATCAATCACATCTGGAGGATCTCTTTGTAATCAATCACATCTGGAGGATCTCTTTGTAATCATTGTCTCCACAGAAGCACTGGTGGGTGCTGCAGGCTGTAAGAGGCAGCAGCTGGTTATTGAAACTCACTCCAGAGAAGCAGACAATGCTTCATGAGCACAGATTTCTCCAAAATTAGATTTTGAAAAGAAACCACAAAGCAGGTTTCACAAAGGGTTTGGCAGTCTGATCTCCAACGAAGCCAGGCGGTGAGAATTATCTTTCCTTTGAGTCTGCTTATAAGAAATCTATGAACTCAAGAGCTTGCACAGCTGAAATTAATGAGTCTCCTTTTGAAAGTTTCACATTCAAGTCGCGCCGTCAGCACTTTTAAAAGCTGCTAACTTCTGCAGTTTGGTTGCAGGAAACATTCGGGACGGATTCTAACTTGATTTTTTTGTTCTTTTTAGATTGTTTTTGTGGCCTTTTTGCTTAATTATATAGTGCACAGTTACAGTGACATGCAAGATGGTAGAGGGAGGAAAATATATGAGAGGCTGTGAGCCAGACGTGCATTCATGACATTTTAAGAATGCAGCGTTTCACCCTTTTGTGCCACGCAGAACTATAAAATACTGAACTTTAAACGTTGGGTTTGCTTTATTGAATGTTGGTCAAGCCCAGAAAAAACAACATGTAAATGTAATGAACGAGGTTAAAAACACGGAGTAAAAGAGATGATCGAGCCGTCTGACTTCATGCGGCTGCAGCTTGAAATACAAACCAGTTAAACTTCACATGACATGGAGCCCAGCTGTCGTTAGTTGTTTTGCTGCTAAACAAACCTGCTCTCCCTCAGCCTCCATAGGGACTAATCAAGCCTAAATCCTTCTACCACAACTCACCAACCAATGGCCAGCAGCCTGCGCTCGTGACCCTGAGATGCACTTTGCGGTTTAACAGCGTCGCTCATCGCTGCCACGCCGATCTGAACTGCTAATTGAGCGTAATGGAGGGAAGGAGGCTTGTAAAAGATGTGACGCATCAGTCGCTGCGGCTCGTAGAGGCAAAAATAAGCTTCCTCCCCTGAGTGTGACTTCCATCTGTCGATAAACACGGCGAGTGTTTGGTGTTACTAAGAAACCTGCAGCCACAAGCAGGGATTCAAACCTTTTCAGTGGAATAAAATGTCCCAGTTTTCATCACCACTGAAGGAATGAAGGAAACCATGAGACCCTGAACACGCACGAGACGACTCATTCAGTGCATTACAACACACACACGCACACACACACACACACACGCACACACACGCACACACACACGCAGGAGACGTTCAGTGATGGTGAGCCTTTAACGGCTGCTCTGAGTCCAACATGAGGCACTGAGCGCCTCCTGCTGTCGTGAGGAGGAACTGAAGCTTTGGGGGGATTTTCTGCTTCAGTTTGATTCATTTCACGCTCGTCGACTTTCTTTCATTTGTTCTTAAGAAGTTATTTTTGTTTCATGTTTCGCATCTCACCTCATTTCCCCTCTTGTCTGAAGTTCTTTTGTCCTTTTTTCTTTTCTTGAATAAATGTCAGTTATCACTGAGATTTAGTTTCATTTAACTACTTCTCACAGTTGGTTTTGGTCTTTGCAGATCAATGTTCTTCAATCCAAGAGACGATCAGAAATCCTGAAATCAGTGAGTACAGTTTTCTTTCACATGAAATGTCAGTGTGGCAACTGGCTCTCTGAATATCCGGCGTCTCGTCCACAGATGTTGTCCTTCATGTACGCCCACCTGACGTTCTTCCATCAAGGATACGACCTCTTCAGCGAGCTGCAGCCTCTGATGAAGCAGCTGGGAGGACAGGTACTGTGTGTGTGTGTGTGTGTGTGTGTGTGTGTGTGTGTGTGTGTGTGTGTGTGTGTGTGTGTGTGTTGCAGCTGGGAGGACAGGTACAGTGACGTAGCTGCAGTCTGAGCAGCAACACACAAAGTTACTCTGCTGTTCCTCTCATGTCTGACTGCAAATCTTACAGAAGCCAGCCAATGTCATGTTTGGTCTTCTTACACAAGGGGTCGTTGGTTTACATCTCAACAATCATCAGGGAGCTGTGTGTGTGTGTGTGTGTGCGTGTGTGTGTGTGTGTGTGTGTGTGTGTGTGTGTGTGGTAAACACAGCCTTCCCTCTGAGGCCGGTTGTGCCTTGGAGATGTTTATCACAGTGGAGCTGCAGGAATGAGGAAGAGGAATGAGGAAGAGGAATGAGGAGGGATCTCTCAGCTGAGGGAACAAACACTTCTGAGGTCGATGCTGAAGGACCATAAACTCTGAGACTGGAGCTGTGAAAGAGCCGGACGAGAGGAGGATATTTTTAATTGTGTGCAGGACCAGAGAAGGAGTCTCATTGGAGAGCAGAAGAGGAGCAGAAGAGCAGAAGACACTTCCTGAGAGGAAAGACTTGTCAACATGTTTGTCTGAAGATTGAACCAAGAAAAAAAAATGAAACCAAGAAGCCGAAGAGTGTTTTTTATATGAGAAGTTGTTCTTCTGAAGTGGATTGGACAGAAGAGGCTGGTTTCTAACCCCCGAGCTCTGGAGGTGGAACCATCTGACGTTCTATCAAGAGACGGAGAACCAGAGAAAAGAGGGAACATAGAACCTACTTTAAAAACCAGATTATAGGAGAAGAAATGTAATCTCCTCAAAGCAAGACGTGATTGAAGTAGAATGGAAAGGCATGGACTGTAAACACTCAGGAGACAGGAAGGAGGGAAGGAGGGAAGGAGGGAAGGAGGGAAGGAGGGAAGGAGAGAAGGAGGGAAGAGAGAAGGAGGGAAGTGCAAAAGGCTGTTTTAGAAACTGGATCCTTGAAAAGAAAGAGAGGGCTACAGGAGTCTAACGGCGCTGAGGGGAGCAGAGACAAGAAGATTGAGGATTATTTCTTTTCTCCATCATGAAGCTGAAGCAGGTGGAGCGGCGCTGCAGGGAGGTGTGGAGGAGCTGCCAACAGGTCTGATAACACCACCAGGCTGCAAAAGTCAACAGTAGAAACCTGCAAAACACCATCACATTGCTCTTACTCTGTGAGGGTTAGTGGGAGGAAACAAGAAGCTGCTTTCCCCTCTGGAGGAACAGCAAGCCACACGAGTTGTCTCTGGATATTACTGCAATTATTACAAAATAAAAACAAGCTTGTTGCAGACACGAAGGAGCCGTAACAGTAATGTGAAGAGTTACTGGTGTTGAGACAAAGCTGTTTAGATGACAGAAGGTTACAGGACGCATAATACACATAAATATCAAATCTCTTGTTCTTCATATAAACTCAGACGGCAGAAGTTACTTTTCCAAAGTGTTTAAACTTCATGATTCATGTTGAATATGACACTTTGTCTACCCTTGTGTTTGGAATATATATATATATTGTATAAATAAATAAATAAAGCCTCAGGAGTGAACACGGCTGGAGTGACCAGCCCTTCAACAGGTTCAGTCTCTTTCCCGTGAGTCAGCGGCGTCATGGTGCTGCGTGTTGAGACGGATCAGACGACATGTCTGGTTGTGCCTCTGAGGGCGAGCAGACGTCCTGCAGAGAGATGAGATGTGAACTGTGAGGCGAGTCTGTCACTACAAGTGGGAGATGGGAACTCGCAGCGGCTGCAGACAGAAGCAGCTGGACTCGTTAAGCTGCGACGGAGGAAGCGTTTCCCATGCGATGCTATCTTCTGCCGCCCTTTCCTCTCCAAACAAAACATCAAACGCTGTCTTCTCTCAAATAATTGGGTCGCAGCGTTTTTGTCGTTTCCCCTAAAATGAAGATATTTCGTGAAAGAAAGCAAAGTGAATTACACAAAATAAATAAAATGCAGTTCTGCTGAAACTGTCCAATGCTGACGGTTACAATACAGACTGTATGACACAGGAAGTGAAGGGGTTCTGCTCTTTTCTCTCTTTGGCTGACTTCCTGTAACGCGTTCGTATGAATTGTCCTTAGTTTGAAGTTGTGGTTGAGAAACTGAAGCCACAGCAGCGTTACGAGCCTGTGATGAACTCAGCTGAGCGTAGTGAACAAGCAGGACGGTAACAGATGCTGATCCTGTGTTTGAGGCTCAGAGCAGTGATGAGGTCACACACCATGTGACCTCATCACTGCATTAAAGTCTTCTTCACTTTGCTTTCTGCTCAAAAGATCCTTTGTGTTTATTGTCTGTATGCGATGGAGAATCAATAATCGTTGTCATTCCTTTGAATTTACAGAATACAGTCTCCTAACAACAACTCAATGTGTCTGAAACATTTGTGTTTTGGTTTCAGTGTGTGTGGTGTGTGCAAGCTTGACGTGGTTGTGTCTGTTGCAGTTGGACCAGCTGGTGGTGGATGCAGCCAAAGAGAAGAGGGACATGGAGCAGAAGCACTCCACCATCCAGCAGAAGGTACGCTGGTCTTCTCTTAAGACAAACGCACACAGCACATGGAAACCAAACCACCTTCACTCTGAACTCTCATACATCTTTATTAGGTGCACAGTTGTCATGAAAGATCATAAATGACACGTAATCCTCGTTTCCTCTGCAACATGAAAAACAAACAAACCCAAACGCATTGCTCTCTGACTCAGAATGAGCTCAACATGAAGATACTCTGAGCTCAACATGAAGATACTCTGAGCTCAACATGAAGATACTCTGAGCTCAACATGAAGATAATCTGAGCTCAACATGAAGATAATCTGAGCTCAACATGAAGATAATCTGAGCTCAACATGAAGATACTCTGAGCTGAACATGAAGATAATCTGAGCTGAACATGAAGATACTCTGAGCTCAACATGAAGATACTCTGAGCTCAACATGAAGATAATCTGAGCTGAACATGAAGATAATCTGAGCTCAACATGAAGATAATCTGAGCTCAACATGAAGATAATCTGAGCTCAACATGAAGATAATCTGAGCTCAACATAAAGATAATTTGAGCTCAACATGAAGATAATTTGAGCTCAACATGAAGATAATCTGAGCTCAACATGAAGATAATCTGAGCTCAACATGAAGATAATCTGAGCTCAACATGAAGATAATCTGAGCTCAACATGAAGATAATCTGAGCTGTTCGGCCCCTAGAAGCCTTTCTAGCTGCTCGCCGGCTCCTTTCACGGTGAACTCTTGTTGCAGAACTTCTCTTAAGTCTTTCATTGATCTGTAAAACACATTCTATGGACAAATACATTATTTCTAATCAGGGAAAAAAGCCTTTCATATGAAATGTTTTGCCCAGAGGTCCATTCACACGACACGGTCTCACCATTCACTGTTCTTTAGTCAGTGAATGAGGTATGACTCGTGTAAGGTGATCCCTCTCTCGCACGCACGCACGCACGCACGCACGCACGCACGCACGCACGCACGCACGCACGCACGCACGCACGCACGCACGCACGCACGCACGCACGCACGCACACACGCATTATTGATGGCTGACAGAAACCCATTTCCAAACATTCAAGGTCTAGTTTCAGCTCGTTCATGTCTCTGGTCAGAACTCACAGACCTGAAACTCCCACGAGTCACACCTGTTATGTTGCATATGATATGAGATACATGTGATATGTTATATATCATGTGATGCATCATATGTTGTACATCAGATGTTATATATCATATGTTATACATCATATGTTATATATGTTATACATCATATGTTGTATAACAGACAGGGTGCACCAAATGACTCAACCTGGAATGTGAAGAGGCAATAACAGAATGGTGATACTTAGAATTAACAAAGTATTTTCCCCAAACTCTGATATTTTTCTCTTATATTTACAACAAAAACCCTTTGACTTCTGTTCATTTCTTTGTAGTGTTCCATGAAGCCTCAGAATCCTGAGTGTAAAGCAGGACGAGTACATTATATTATATCCATAGCATGATGTAACTTTATCTGCAGACGTCCAGCTGTCGTCTGCTTCTGTTCGTTCCTTCATTTCTCTGTCAGCGGCATTCATCTCAGTCTCCACTGTGTGCAGCCAGTTCATCTTCTGAGATCTTTGTCTCTTTTCACTCTGTTCTTCCATCTGTTTTCCTCCCTCCTCTCTCTGTTGCTCAGTCAGTGATGGTTTGTGTGCCAGCTTCCTGTCCTTGAGCACCTTTCCTCCACCTCCCCTCCCTTCATTTATCTAGATGCTATTTATACGCTGCCTCCCTCCACCGCTCTCTTCCTCTCTTCTGCTTCTGTACAGACACATAACCAACTGTCTCTTCTGCTCCTTCCCAACTCTTCTTTTCCTCCTCTTCAGGCTGCTCTGCAGGTAAGCTGTGTTTCTTTTCCCTTCACTGTCCTTTCTGTTCCTCGTCTGCACGGTCGAGTAGATGCTCGAGTCGGTCGGTTCATCTGGAGTTGAACTGGCAACCTGCATGAGATGATGCTAGTTCATAGATTCATGTCATCTCGTGTGTCCCTGTGCGTCCAGAACCAGCAGCGTGAGCACGCTGCTGGTTCTGTTCAGTTATTTACACGTTAACTGAACTGTGTGTGATTGTCTTTGTGTTTTCAGTCATCTTGAATGTGAATGAATGAAGTGAAGCATGTTATTAGTTCTCAGTACGGATATGACCTGTACAGCACAACAGTGCTGCATTACTTAATGTTATATTCAGAACATGAATATTTCCCCAATGTTACAGGTCAAAGTGCACAAATATTACTTATTACACACAGCGTCATTAATGAAGACTGACGGACTGCTGACTTCTCATAAAGAAAGAGACGACGTGTCATTGAGTTTAAAACGGCTATGGTATTAAAATAATCTGATTATTTTTCTGCAAGAATACGTCGGATTGTGTAACACACACGACATTCAAAAGATAAGATATTCCACAATGTTCAAGGAGTTTGTAGTGTATGACCACGAGGAGAAAAGCTCAGTCTGTGGAACTGAAGTCAGCATAAATGTTTGATGCTTGAGCTCCCACTTCATTATTCTAACTCAACAGTCACACCAGCACACACACACACGCTCACACACACGCTCACACACACACACACACACACACACGCTCACACACACGCTCACACACACACACACACACACACACACACGCTCACACACACGCTCACACACACACAGAGCAGGTGACGTTGGCTCGGCCTCAGGAGGCGGAGCAGCAGAGTCATGTCATGTTTTGATGGAGGAACAGTGTCAGGCGGCGGTGAGGGTCAGCTGAAGAGTCGCTGCTGGTGACACTCTGCCATGGAGAAGCTGCGCAGAGACACTTTGAGGCCGCAGGGATTCTTTGGCCTCGCAGGCAAACACTGGCACACAGACCAGAGGGCTCGCGCTCCAGAATAACCTGCGAAAAATGAAGATTTTCAGCCGTTTTCACTACGTTTGGTATCTGGTGAGTGCAGCTGGAGGAAGTTGGTGTCTGCATGCGACGGCGTCTCTGTGCTCATGGCTATTTATAGCAGTCTGTTTGTGTTCCTTTCGTGTGATTGGTTTGTCTTGTGTCTCCACCATTTTTATTATGACAAATCCTGGATGTCTCATGTTCCTGTGGTCGCGTGAGGAATCTGTATTCATGTCCGCTGCCGTTCTCTTGTGTGACCTTTCAGGAGGCGACTGGGCTCGAGTCAGACTGCCGCAACTTTTTCGCTTGGAGGTCGACCTCCGTACGTAGCGTCACCGCATCGACTTCCTCTGGTTTCCTCTTTGTAACCCGACCAGCCGCTCGCCTCACGCCGCGTTGCGGCGGCTCATGTTTGCACCTTCGTGTTTCTGCTCCTTTGAGTGCTGCTTGGTGTTGATGTGCTTTGATGACGCAGCATGTTGGTTTTGCCTCGTTGGTGCTGATGCTGTGCTGCTGGTTGGAAGTCAGTGAGCGGCTTGTTGCTTTGCAGTCTTTCATTTTATTACATAAATGATCTCTGTTGACGGGTGAAAACCTTCCACCTGCAACGTGTTTCAGACACGAAGAACAACAGACTGAATGTTTAAATGTCCTGGTTTAGGTTTACAGGCATGTGGAGGGGTCGTTGGTTTACATCTCAACAATCATCAATGAGCTGTGTGTGTGTGTGTGTGTGTGTGTGTGTGTGTGTGTGTGTGTGTGACTTACAACATAGTTATCAGGACAGTTTAGAGGATGGTGTTCATATTCAGCTGCTTTCCATTATTGTTCTGAGCAGAAGCTTAAAACAGACACAGTTTGTTCCCTTTGTGCCCCCAAAATAACCTCAGTAGTCCCAGAGTATGTCCTGCTGGAAAAGTGTGTGTGTGTGTGTGTGTGTGTGTGTGTGTGTGTGTGTGTGTGTGTGTGTGTGTGTGTGTGTGTGTGTGTGTGTGTGTGTGTGTGTGTGTGTGTGTGTGTGTGCCTGATACACCATGTATCATAGGGCAGAGGGGTTTAACTTAAGCTCAGGTTACGTTTACAGATCCAAGCAATAAGACGTCGTGCAGCCAAGGACGTGTCCACTTGTTATGCGCATGGTGGTTTTCCAGGAAGTTAAGAGGAATTATTCATCATGGTTTCCAGCTGCTGCAGGAGGAGGGCGTCTCAGAAGTATTAGTGTTGACATGTTGGACTTTCATACTAATGTTGGTTCTGCTCTCAAGATTAAAGCTTGTTTCAGTTCCTCAGAGCTATCCTCGTTTTCTATCGTGTATATAATATATATGTATATAATATATATGTATATAATATATATATAATGTATTTCATAACAGAGGAAAAGCTCAGTCTCTTTGTAGCAGAGATCAGCTCGCTCAGTAACACATCTAGAGCTGTGACTGGTCGTGGAGATGGTGACACTCTGTGTAACCCGAGTCCATAAGGAGACACACACACACACACACACACACACACACACACACACACACACACACACACACACACACACACACACACACACATATATCAGGTAGTACATGTATATCAGATAGTACATGTACATGTATATCAGATAGTACATGTACATGTATATCAGATAGTACATGTATATCAGGTAGTACATGTACATGTACATGTATATCAGATAGTACATGTACATGTACATGTATATCAGATAGTACATGTACATGTATATCAGATAGTACATGTACATGTATATCAGATAGTACATGTACATGTATATCAGGTAGTACATGTACATGTATATCAGGTAGTACATGTACATGTATATCAGGTAGTACATGTACATGTATATCAGATAGTACATGTACATGTATATCAGGTAGTACATGTACATGTATATCAGGTAGTACATGTACATGTATATCACGTAACTCTGCAGCATCCTTGTGATGTTGTGAACGTTCAGGTCCATGTGAGCTGCTGGAGGTCAAAGGTCATCACTGATATTCCTCCTTCAGGACTTCCTGCTTACCAGAAAACAGTCACTTGGACCAAAGGAAGATATCAGTCTGTAAAATGTTGTAATAAGTTTTTACTTTGTTTTCATTCAGGACTTCTCGAATGACGACACCAAGCTGGAGTACAATGTGGACGCTGACAACGGCATCGCCATGGAGGGCTACCTGTTTAAGAGGGCCAGCAACGCCTTTAAGACGTGGAATAGGTACCAAAGACTCCACCGGCTCCTCGTGAATATGTTCATCATTAAGCTTTATTATATAGAAGTGCTTCATTATAGTGAGCTGGTTGTTGTTTATGTCCTCAACATTTAGTTTAGAGATATTGAAGTTGCTTTAAATTTTATTTTCTCAGCAAATACTTGAAAATGTGTTTTTGATCATTTTTTCATGCCATTCCTGACGGTCATACGCAGTCAACTCTTTCTTTTATGCTTTTATAAAACGTGTTGAGGCTCCAGCTGGTTTGCTGTTCTTCTCATAACGTAACAAAGTGAATATGAATGCTGAAGAATGTGCAGGTGGTAGTTTTACTGTGTTCAGGTCCTCGTCAGCTCTCTGCCGTCGCTCTCATCAACACGAGGAGGAAGTCGTGTTATTTTAGGAGTTTCACCAGCAACCGCTCGAGACTTTGTTTTTCCTTCCAGGCGTTGGTTCTCCATCCAGAACAATCAGCTGGTTTACCAGAAGAAGTTCAAGGTTTGTCAAGTGACTTTCTTTTGTCGTTTCCAGCCTGAGAGCAGTGACGAGCCGCCGCATGGCGTCCTCTTAGTCCTCTTGGTCCTCTTGGTCCTCTTGGTCCTCTTGGTCCTCTTGGTCCTCTTAGTCCTCTTGGTCCTCTTGGTCCTCTTGGTCCTCAGGGAAGACAACGCCTGCTTCATGGAAATATTGGCAGACTTTTATTTTGTGATATTTTTAGCGCTTCATTTGTTTCCCGTTACATTTTCATACAACACTTAAAGTTCTGTTATCTGCACTTTATTTTATATTCTATTGTACATGGAATACGTTTATATTTCTTGCCCTGTGTCAAATGTTATTATTGTTATTGTTTAATGTATGCACCGCCTACTAAAATAGACCTGGCACTCACCGGTTTCTGATTTTAATATCTGAAGTGAAGTCTGTGTATTTAAAGTCTGTATTTAAAGTCTGTGTATTTAAAGTCTGTATTTAAAGTCTGTATTTAAAGTCTGTATTTAAAGTCTGTATCTAAAGCAGCGTCTGTCTCACAGGACAACCCCACCGTGGTGGTAGAAGACCTGCGGCTGTGCACCGTCAAACACTGCGAGGACATCGAGCGCCGCTTCTGCTTTGAAGTGGTGTCTCCCACCAAGTGAGTACAAGTCCACACACCTGCAGACACACACCTGCAGACACACACCTGCAGACACACACACGCTAGCAGACACACACACGCTAGCAGACACACACACGCTAGCAGACACACACACGCTAGCAGACACACACACGCTAGCAGACACACACACGCTAGCAGACACACACACCTGCAGACACACACACGCTAGCAGACACACACACGCTAGCAGACACACACACGCTAGCAGACACACACACGCTAGCAGACACACACACGCTAGCAGACACACACACGCTAGCAGACACACACCTAGCAGACACACACCTAGCAGACACACACCTAGCAGACACACACCTAGCAGACACACACCTGAGCAGCTGCTGGTCCAGCAGGAGCTGCATGATGCAGGCGGACTCGGAGAAGCTGCGGCAGGCCTGGATCAAAGCCGTGCAGAGCAGCATCGCCACGGCGTTCCGCGACAAGGGAGAAGAAGGCGAGGTGAGAACCCGACACGCTGCCGCTCCAGAGACACACACCTGCAGACACACACCTGCAGACACACACCTGCAGACACTCCAGAAGGGTGAAGGGGTCACATGGACTCTTTCAGGAGAGGGTGGAGTAGATAATGAAGGAAACATTCTGCAGCCTGTGTTCATGTTCTAGTCTCCCGCACTTTTACATTCAGTGTGTTTGCTGCTGTTCTACCTGCACGTCCACCACATGAACTTTTACTGTAGCTTGATCTCCTGCTGCGCCGTGTTGACATGCGGATGTCTGTGTCCCCGTCTCGGATGTCAGAAGCTGGACAGGAAGTCGTCCACGTCGACAGGAAGCCTGGACTCCGGCGGGGAGCTGAAGGAGCGGCCCATCAAAGGAGAGAGTCTCCTGCAGAAGGTCCTGGCCATCCCGGGAAACACCTGCTGCTGCGACTGCGGCCAGCCGGACCCCCGCTGGGCCAGCATCAACCTGGGCATCACCCTCTGCATCCAGTGCTCCGGCATCCACAGGTAGAGGAACAAGAGCGAGCCCTCATGTGTGTTACTGAGGTTACAGAGAGCAAGAAAAGAACCAATGGAAAGAACAGAATAATCCCAAAGGAAGACACAAAGACATGAGATGCTCAAATAAGCAACGCGGTTTATTCCAGAAAGAAGGAACTAATAGACCGTTAATAAACTGAGGAAACAGAGTATTTACTTATCTCCCTCGTTGCAGGAGTTCCTTTTGGGTTCCTCTTGGGTTCCTCTTGAGTTCCTCTTGGGTTCCTCTTGGGTTCCTCTTGGGTTCCTCTTGGGTTCCTCATGGGTTCCTCTTGGGTTCCTCATGGGTTCCTCATGGGTTCCTCTTGAGTTCATTTTGGTTCCAACATCACCAGAAGTTATTCTCAGCTCATTGCATGTTTTCTGTTCTATGCTTTGTTGATGGATTTATGAAATGTGATCTGCGATGAGCATCCAGCCTGCTCGGGATGTTGAGACGACCTTTCATTACTTTCCAGGGTCAAATATTTTCCCATCATTTGGGCCACATTTGTCCACCACGCTGGGGTCTGTGCTAATGTTGCTCAGCCAATAAACCTGCAGACCTCAACTACTTCATGACCGAATCTACACAAGTGTGTTAACGTGTTCTGGTCGTCAGGACTTTGCAGCGTTATCCGTTTGTAAAGAGGAAGCTATGAACGATGGCGTTGTGTTCTGGCCCGGCAGGAGTCTGGGAGTGCACTTCTCTAAGGTCCGGTCTCTGACTCTGGATACGTGGGAGCCAGAACTGCTGAAGGTGAGAGAGCAAAACAGGATTTACATGAACAAACAAAGATCCAGTCAGAACTGAAAGTCTCACTTTTAATGCGACAATAACAGATGAGTTTTAAATGTATTTGCATTCTTTCCCAGTTGATGTGTGAACTTGGAAACGGAGCCATCAACCAGATCTACGAGGCTCGCCGAGAGGAGCTGGCGTCCAGGAAGCCACAGCCAGGAGACCCGAGGTGCTTCATGCGGTCTGCATCGTGCTCTTTATGACGCAATATGAATCAAAGCTACAGCAGTTGTTCAGCTTTGCATCAAATTGAACTGGAGTAGATAAACTAGTAGAACGTTTTAAACCTTCCCCTCGTTCACAAACGGAGCTTTCCCCCAACAGACACGAGGTGGAGGCCTACATCAAAGCCAAGTATGTGGACCGGCGGTTCGTCCGCCGGCCCTCCGACGAGGAGCTTCGCAGCAAAGTGGTTTCTCTGAGCAAACAGGAGAAGCGGCTGAGCAGCAGCTCCGAGCATCTTCCTCCCCGGCCGCCGCCGCCGACCCCGAAGCTGCGAGCCGGCCAGTCAGGTCAGTAGAGACCAGCTGGAGCGTTCTGCCATGGACCTTCATGAACACACCGACTAGAACTAACTAAAATAAAGTTCTGATCCCGACCCGACGGGTTTCTGTCAATAACACGAATGATTAGGAAAGAAAGTGTTGTGAGTGACAGCTGGATGGACGTCAGCATGAAATCAGCAGCTGGAGGTACAAACAGTGTTTACATGAACCTGTTGCATTACTAGTTTTTGACCTCTTCCCTTAATGCCAATAATCAGAGATATGAATGATTAGCAATGTTGTAAATAGATTTAATACCTAAAATCTTTTAATTTTAGAATTATAGATATAATTTCAGAGATTATGTTTCAGAAGCAGAACTGTTGGTTTCTCTTCACAAACTAAACTGCATCCAGATGGCAGTCAGGGTCTTGTGTGATTGTTTGGCACTTTCCTTGATCTCCTGAGTGATGTGAGTGGAGGAGAAGCTTCCAGCCGTCGTCATACTTCCTGTTCTGTGAGCATCTGATGCCTCAGCTCTGCAGCGTCCAGCCAGCTGCTGCTCTGACTCTGCTTTTACCTGCTTCCTCTCTCCTCTTCCTCAATATTCCTTCCCCTCCCTTCATGTTGTGTGCTTCTGAACTAACCTGATCTCACTGCCTCCCCTTTAACTCCCCACCTTAATTTACACCCTCCGCTTTTTAATTTCCAAACTCCCATCGTCCCTAACGTAGCTGCCGGCGGCATGGAGGCGCGCCGCGACTCTCTCTTCTGTGCTGACGAGCTTGACTCGCTCTTCTCCTACTTTGACAAGTCTGCCAAGCTCAGGAGCAGTAAGTACTGAACGCTTCGTGTCTGGTTGCTTCTCCATCCTGCTGTCGTGTGTTTCCTGCTTTGGGTCTGTGGACTAACAACCTTCATGCTCTGCTGCTGCTTCATGCAGAGCGTCTTCATGGACCCGCCCATCATTTTAAGAGAGTTTTTCCCTGAGCTGGAAAGAGTTTCTCTCTCACGTGGTTTCCTGGTATTTGTGTCTGTCTCATCATCATTTTGCTGTTTAGGGACTTTAAACATCAGGTGATGGTGGGATCCTCCAGTTCTCTTTCTGTAGATTTCGGCCGGGGACTTGTGTGCGAACACTTTCTGTACAAAATATTAGGACCACCTGCTGTTTCTTGTCATCACACTGGAGCAAGGTTTACAGGAAAAAAGACACACAAAAAAAGGTGCAAAAAAGCCACCAAAATGTTGGAAACAGAAGAATTCCTCAAAATGTTTCTGAGGGTTTTACATCCGTGTGATGACCTGAAACCATCAGCAGGAAGCTGGTCCTTTTATTTCATACACTCAGTGAATGACTGTGTTGTTCTACGCGTCGTGATTCATCCTTTGTCCTCCAGTAAAAAGTAAAGACAGCGGCATCCAGAACAGCGCTGATGGGAGCCGGGAGATGCTGGCGGCCGCGGCCTCCAACAACAGCCTGATGGATGCAGGTCAGACTGCATGCCTGTGTCTGCATGCCTGCATCTAACGCAGGAAACATCAAGTACAAATACATAACAAAACATACAGTATCTGTGCATGTTTTGGGGACAAGAATGTTGCAAGAAAAGAAGAAATAGTTAGTTAAGGAGCTTCAGCTGCTTATTGTAGTTGAGCTTCTCCACAAACCTTCAAAACACATAATCATGAGTTGTTCCTTCGTCTGTGTTGGTGAATAAGAGACGGTTGTCTCATGACGCTAACGCCGAGTGCACATGATGTTGTACAAGACAACGATCTCCTTTTTGTTTCACTGTGTTTAAAAACCAGAAGGAAAACCTCTTGAGTCATTGGAGAGTTCAGGACATTTTGTCCAGTAATTACAGCAGAATATAATGTTTTTCTTACCCTGGAAAAGTTTGGACTTGGTCATAACGGCTTGAGAAGCTCTCGGTGTTGCACCACAACACAGACACACTAGCATTTCATTGACTTATTGTTGTACTGCTCGTTGAGAAGAAACGCCTCCTCTCCTCGTGTTGCAGACGCCGCAGAGCGCCCCCCCATGGCCATGCCTGCAGCGCTGCCGCCTCCGTCTCCGTGTAAGATGGTTTTCTACGAGCCGAAGGAGTACAGCTCGGGCCTGCAGCTGTACTGGGCGGCGTGCGCCCGCAGCCTGCCCGACATGGCGGAGGCGCTGGCCCACGGCGCCGAGGTCAACTGGGTCAACGCGGAGGAGGACAAGCGGACGCCGCTCATCATGGCGGTGCAGGGGGTGAGCGGGCCGGAGAGAAGAGCTGATCTTGAGAGGACAACAGCTGTTTAAATGTGTTGTCGGTGGAGAGTGATGCAGCGCGTCTCATGATGGTTGAATCCTTTCAGGGTTCGCTGGTCACCTGCGAGTTCCTGCTCCAGAACGCAGCTCACGTGAACCAGCAGGACGCTCAGGGCCGAGCGCCGCTGCACCACGCCACCATGCTGGGGCACACGGGGTGAGTCGTCCTCGTCTTCATCGCTTCACCTTCGCTCAGATCGTATGGAAGTCTGGCACGACTCATTGCGTATTAAATGCTGAAACATCCTCTCTGTTTTAGGCAAGTGTGTTTATTCCTGAAACGAGGAGCCAATCAAAACGCTGCAGACATTGATGAGAAAACGCCGCTGACGATCGCCGTGGAAGCAGCCAACGCCGACATCGTCACGCTGTGAGTGTTGTCATCAAATATTAATGTTTTACTCTGAGAGACAGCTGTCACCTCCAGGGATCCAATGACCACACAGACTGTTGTTCTATCAAAGTGATTGTTTTATGTTCCTGCCTCTGGAAAAATAAAAAAATAAACAGCTTTTAGAGTGCAATAGTTGAAATATTAATATTTCATAAGGAATCATTTACTGTTTAAACCCTGAATGAATAAAACAGATATTAATCACCTGATAGAGGATGAGTTAACAAAACAGTCCCCACGTCTCTCACTCAACATGGTTTCCTCTTGAACGAAGCGCAGAAGCGTCTGCGTTGATGAAAGAGCAGCTTCCTCCAGCAGGCGGCGCTCTGTAACCAGTGAACTGATCTACAGCCCGGACGGTTCTGACCGCTGCAACACACCATGAGTCCTTCTGTTGGGGAAGAGCCTGACACAGAGCCACATGTTCAGATGCTCGTGATTAATCTGTCACTTCCTGTTTGTTCACCTGCACCTCCAGGTTGCGACTGGCCAAGATGAACGAGGAGATGCGCGAGGCGGAGGGCCCCTACAGCCAGTCAGGTCAATACCACACCAACAGCCCCACTGAGATGCAGTACAGGAAGTGCATGCAGGAGTTCATCAGCCTGCAGCTGGATGAGCCCTGAAGACTCTGAGAGGCTCGTCAGAGGAAACGCAGAGCCAGGTTTCAGTCTGAAAACTGCAACTTAACAGCCAGAAAACCCAGTTAATCCTCTGAGATGACAGATTAGAGGAAGCGTGTTACGAAGAAGGAACATTTGACGCACTGACGAGAGAACTGAGCCCAGCGCGGTCAGCGGCGCTCCACGTCCTGCTAGCATCCTGCTAGCATCCTGTTAGCGTCCCTGTTAGCGTCCCTGTTAGCGTCTCGGTTAGCGTCCCTGCTGCTCTGAGTGCAGCTGTCATGTGAACGTCCAGCTGCTGCAGGGTTGTTGTTGTTGTTGTTGTTGTTGCTGCACCTTAAGGTGCAGAACGTCGGGTGCTTTGCTGTATTCATGTGACGGAGTTAAAGCCATCGCCTCTGGACATTCGTGAAAAGCTTTGTTCCAAAGTGACTGAAGCAGAAATACTAGAACACAGAGACACGAGTTACTGGATGTTCTGTAGCGACGCCTTTAAGTTAACACGACACGGTGGGGGGGGGGGGGGGGGTTTGTGTGTGTGTGTGGGTGTGTCTGTGTGGGTGTGTGGGTGTGTGGGTGTGTGTGTGTGTGGTTCACTTGGTGTTGTGTCTCTTTGCTCAAACAAAGCTCCTCTGAACCTCCAGAAGTTTCCAGTGACCTCAAAGTGACGTCAGTTTTCTCCAGTTTGCAATAATCAAGACTAATAATAATAATCAAGACTAATAATAATAATCAAGACTAATAATAATCGAGACTTTTGAATGACAGTTTGTGTTCATGATCCGTCCAGAGAGCTCAGTTTATCATTAAAATGATGACAACTTGTTAACGTGATTATTTTCAATGATCAACATTTGTCTTCTAGAAATTGTTCAAAAGATGAAAAAGCAAAACTGTCACATGAAACTCAACAGATTGAGAAGCAGAAGGAACTCTTTTATTGCTCTTTTCCTCTTTTCTCTGTCATCTCTCTCTCTGTAAACTCTTTTCTTCCTCTCAGAGTTTTGTGCCTTTCTTCTGTTCTCATGTTTTCTTTGGGCGCTGACGTCAACACAACTGTGTTTTTGTACATAAACTCTGCACTTTAAACACAATACAGTTGTTACAACAAGAATCTGTGAGCTTTTCTTTTCTTCCTGAGTCCATGTTCAGCTGCTCTTCTGCTATTTGCCTCATCTGTTCTTTCCTCTTTCTTTCCTCTTTTCTTTCCTCTTTTCTTTTTCTTTCCTCTTTTCTTTCCTTTGTTCTACATCTGCATTGTTTCATTTCATATTCCGAGCTGCGTGACGCTTCACAGGTATGACCGACTTCTTCTTTCCCTTCTTGCTCTGATGATACTGTTCTCTTTACTTCCCCTTTACTTCCTTTACTTCTTCTCTACTTCTTCTTTACTTCCTCTTTCTTTCCCTTTACTTCCTCTCTACTTCTTCTTTACTTCCTCTTTACTTTCCCTCTACTTCCTCTTTACTTCCCCTTTACTTCCTCTCTACTTCCTCTTTACTTCCTCTTGTGGCTACAGAAATTGTTGATGTAGAAACCGTAACTCCTCCTTCCTTCAGCTCATGCTGCTGATCCACTTTGTTCAAAGTGAGACAGAAACATGAACTCAACCTGCAGGTGAAACGTTTGTTGTCCTGATGAACTCGTCTGAGTTGTGTGACGCTTGTTGTGAGCGCTGCTGTCTGACTTGTTGATGTTTCTCTGGAGTTGTGTGACGCTTGTTGTGAGCGCTGCTGTCTGACTTGTTGATGTTTCTCTTGCAGGAGATGAAACCTACCAGGACATCTTCCAGGACTTCACCCACATGGCCTCCAACGACCCGGACAAGCTCAACCGCTACCAGCAGTACGACGTGCAGCGACCCTGAAGCGCCACGGGGGCGCTCCGGCGGCGCTCCGGCGGCGCTCCGGCGGCGCTCCGGCGGCGCTCCGGCGGCGCTCCGGCGGCGCTCCGGCGGCGCCCCGGCGGCCGGATGGCGGTGCCCCGGCGGCCGGATGGCGGCGCTCCGGCTGCTTCCCCCGACGTCGTGCAGCCGTGAAGCTGCTGAGTGGCAGAACCGGACCACAGCTCCTTCTCCTGCCGCCGTGTTTCCAGAGTTAAGGAAGAACTGTGATCCAGCTCACTGGTTCAGTCCGCTGGGCCTCTCCTCTCCAGAGGAGACGTTCAGGGTCTGAAGGACTTTGCGAAGTCCTCAAACGTCTAAATCCTGATTGAACTCTGAAGGAGGAGCTGTGTGTGACTGTTGGACAGGAGAAATGTTTTGTCTTTCATAATCTGTGCTGCTGGAAGGAAGTTCTGACTTCACAGATGCTTTACTTCATTTTAAAGGTTTCAGGTTTTCTTTATGATCAAAGCATCTTTTGTATAGAAGTTCATTCGCGACAATATGCGTTTACTTTTTTGCACAAATCCCTTCATCTTAAATCTCTAAATGTTTTCCAGCTTCGACGTTTTGAACGATGAAGAGTGATTTATGGAAGTTAACAAGTTATTCATGTCTGCAATGTTAAAGATGATTTCTTTCTGCTTTTTAATTTCTGTTTAAACTCTTTTCTCTGAGTGATTCAGACGCTCCATGTCAGTACGTTTCAGCCCTTCAGCGTGATGATGATGATGATGATGGTGATGATGATGATAATGATGATGATGATGATGATGATTGTTCTGTAGATTCAGTCTCGCGCTGATATTAAAGTGAAGATTTAAAAAGCTCCACAATCATATGGACGTATCGCAGCGTCGCTTCTGGTGGTGAAGGACGAACAGCTGACGACGAGTTCAGATTAAAGTTCATCTGCAGACCCACAAACACACAAACACAGACCCACAAACACACAAATACAGACCCACAAACACACAAATACAGACCCACAAACACACAAACACAGATCCACAAACACACAAACACAGACCCACAAACACACAAACCTGCAGACGCCTCTTCTCTCACACGTCATGCTGTTGCTCATAGATGTTATTTATCTATATTGATTGATTGATTGATATCTGGACTCGGGAAACAAATGAATCTGATTTACATGTTTTGTGCTTTTTCTCTCAAAATGAATTCAAATGATTTTATTTGTACGAATGTTAAACTTGCTGTACTTCTCTGTTAAAGTATTTTATATACTTTAAAGTAAACTCCTCTGGATCAATAACGGGCAGCAGTCTGCATGGCGCCAGACAGGAGAATATTACTATTATTCATACTATTAATACCAATACTATCGTAAGACTTTAACTCATCAGTTTTATTCGGTCGTGACATCATCAGGAATGAATTCTGCAACGTTTCTTCAAAAGAGCGTTGAATCTTCTCGCTGCCATTAAAAGTATAAAATAACATTTAATATGCAGCATTTAATCTGAAAACAAGTCGTGTTAAGTTCAGATGAGTTTTGATCCTCCAGAGAACTGAACAACGAGTTATTGGTACTGAATTATTTCACGAGCTTTTGTAAATCTGCTCTTTCTTTTGCTGATTTCAGCCTCTTTGATATTTCTGCATACCAGAATACATAAAGTGTATATTATTCCTCCTGTAACGTGTCAGAGCTTCAATACGTCACCGAGGACGAGTTGTGACTCCATATTATATTTAATGTTTATTAATGCTTATATTATATTTAATGTTTATTACTGCTCATATTCTATTCAATGTTTATTAATGCTTATATTATATTTAATGTTTATTACTGCTTATATTATATTTAATGTTTATTACTGCTTATATTATATTTAATGTTTATTACTGCTTATATTATATTTAATGTTTATTAATGCTTATATTATATTTAATGTTTATTAATGCTCATATTATATTTAATGTTTAACTGCGTTTGTTCAAGTTGCTCGTTGGAAGAAAATCTTCTTTTCACTATTTTCATTCATTTGTTTTCAGATGTTCATTAAATCCTGAAGTTTGCAGCGAGGCCGAGAGGAGCGACTCCGT
>NW_027176221.1:253275-295775 GCF_023055335.1 Clinocottus analis | reverse complement strand
AGACGAGCTGCAGTTTATTAATGCGTCCAGACCAGCTGCAGTTTATTAATGCGTCCAGACCAGCTGCAGTTTATTAATGCGTCCAGACGAGCTGCAGTTTATTAATGCGTCCAGACCAGCTGCAGTTTATTAATGCGTCCAGACGAGCTGCAGTTTATTCATAATAATGCGTCCAGACGAGCTGCAGTTTATTCATATTAATGCGTCCAGACGAGCTGCAGTTTATTCATAATAATGCGTCCAGACGAGCTGCAGTTTATTCATATTAATGCGTCCAGACGAGCTGCAGTTTATTCATAATAATGCGTCCAGACGAGCTGCAGTTTATTCATATTAATGCGTCCAGACGAGCTGCAGTTTATTCATAATAATGCGTCCAGACGAGCTGCAGTTTATTCATAATAATGCGTCCAGACGAGCTGCAGTTTCTTCATATTAATGCGTCCAGACGAGCTGCAGTTTATTAATGCGTCCAGACGAGCTGAAGTTTATTAATGCGTCCAGACGAGCTGCAGTTTATTAATGCGTCCAGACGAGCTGCAGCCGTCACACCGACTGGATGCTAAATATGTCGCTTTGTAACTTTATGGTTCTAGTGGATTGAGAATCTCAAGGAGTTCTGGGTATTCTGGTGGCCTATGAAATGTATTTGAGTAGAAGTATAAAGTACTACTTAAGTACAATATTTGAGTAAATGTACTTTGAAGGACGAGACGTCAGAACTTGGTCTGCTTCTCTTCCCAGAGGTTTGTCTCAAACTCTTCAGCAGACTTCATCCTGCAGAAGCTGTTGAAGCCTTTCTGCCTCCAGGTCTTCGGCCAGGAACTCATATTTCCTGACATTTCCTCCTGAACAGAAGACTCATGTTTCATATGTTCATGGCCTCGTGCGCTCTGCTCTCACCGCTGATGGTGAATGAACAGACGCAGTGTTGCTGCACAGGATCCTGCACGAGGCGCTCAGCGAGGACTCGCCTGCACGCCTCGCGCTCCACCCGGAGCTTGTTTAGTTGGTCTCCAGCCTGCGTTCCCAGAATGGGCGGAGCCGCCTTTTCTTTCCATTTTGTGGAGGTTTCATTCCTGATGGACGCCTCCCCAGAGAGCCGTCAGTCTTTCCAGCAGGTTTCCCAGCTGTGGAGGTCTGGCGTCCAGCTGTTCACCCAGAGCCCAGAGACCTGCTGCCAGAGGAGCGCAGAGGTCACATGAACGACCTCTGTAACACACACACACACACACACACACACACACACACACACACACACACACACACACACACACACACACACACCTCAACATGTTATTCCTCGGCAGTGCACATCCATCCACAACAAACAGCTTCCTTGTATAAAACTCGTTGACATTGTGTGTGTACGGCAACGACTTGTGTTATAAGTTAATAATAAAATCCACATAATCCTCGTTTCCTCTGGCAGACGAGAAACGTGTTTTTTAGTCTGGAAACGTCCGTGAGCATTTTGTTCTTTAGCTAAGTGAAATATTAAATATAATATCAGACACTTTTCTCGAGCCTCCCACACACATTTAGTCAACACGGTATATTTCTCATTTTAATTATTTGGTATATGTTTTTTTACGGTATGAATTACATTGTTGCTTTTTTTTTATCATCAACATTTTAAGAGGGGCGGCGCTTTAGCGCCCTCTATTGATGCACCGCCACTGATCACTCCATCCTCCCCTCTATCCTCCATCCTCCCTCTATCCTCCATCTTTCCATCCTCCATCCCTCCCTCTATCCTCCATCTTTCCATCCTCCCCTCTATCCTCCATCTCGAGGAGCAACAGTCTGCTCGGTCCACAGCGTCTTCACGGATCGCCGGCGCTTCACTCGTCGAGTCGCCAGCAGCCAAACTCGCTTCGCGGCGTTCGCCCTTCAGGCAGCGACCCGAGCAACGAGCTCTGTGGGTCCGTTGTTTGCTTTGACTGAACTGCTGAACCTTCGTCGACACATTCACGGCTGCATCCACAGACGGTGACTCCATGCTCTTCATCGCCTCCTCTTCCTCAGCTCGCTGCTGGTCGGCCGCATCTCTTCTCCGCCGCTTGGCCGACTGGATGCAGCCGAGGATCCTTTTGCCTTCTATGGGCCTTCAGGATGGAACCAGGAGCCGCAACCTTTTTACATTTCCTTTAAAAACAAGTCCAAGTTTAGACGTTTGAGTTATGAATTTAAAAGCAAAGGTTCACATGTTCGACCTCGCCAAAGACCAAAGGTTGTTCTGATGTTTCAGACCTCCAGAGCCGCGAGGCAGCTGACGCACGGAGCTGGCAGGCTACAGCGGCTAAGCTAACAGGCTACAGCGGCTAAGCTAACAGGCTACAGCGGCTAAGCTGGCAGGCTACAGCGGCTAAGCTGGCAGGCTACAGCAGCTAAGCTAACAGGCTACAGCGGCTAAGCTAACAGGCTACAGCGGCTAAGCTGGCAGGCTACAGCGGCTAAGCTGGCAGGCTACAGCGGCTAAGCTAACAGGCTACAGCGGCTAAGCTAACAGGCTACAGCGGCTAAGCTGGCAGGCTACAGCGGCTAAGCTAACGGCACCTCGGCACCAACACACCGAGCTGCTGATGAGGAATATGTATTTAAGAATGTTGTGAAAACAACAGAGAGCTTTACAAGGTTCTGTGCTGAAGAACTGATTCATATCACGTTAGTTTAAAAGAGGACGTCTTCTTCTTCACATAGAAATGTGTACATGTTTTAGAAGTGTGACGTATGAGGCTGTAAATAAAAAGAACGTTTTCCACACACACTGATTATTAATTCATAATATAACGTTTCATCTAGATCCTCAGCGGCATGGACGGGAACCAAGAAGTTCCTGTGGAGACGACGTTAAAGACATGAAAGCATCTCCAGGGTCCTGTAACAGTGACATCTCTCAGCTGAGCACGCAACAGTCTCTACAGTTACATTAATATAAGTAATTATAATTATTATAAGTTAGTAGTATCGTTAGTGAGGAGACAGAGAGCCAGACCTGAACCAGTCAAACAGATGTTTCTTCTTTCTCCTCCCAGGATCTCATGCCGATGATGGATTTGGTCGTTGAGGTCGAAGTCAGCTGAACCTCAGAGGTGTGTGTGTGTGTGTGTGTGTGTGTGTGTGTGTGTGTGTGTGTGTGTGTGTGTGTGTGTGTGTGTGTGTGTGTGTGTGTGTGTGTGTGTGTTCAGAGAGACGGTGGAGTCGATAAAGTTATTAAACGTCCTCCAGGAATGTGAAGGGAGGCGTTGATGAGACTAAACGTCAGAATGTGCAGACGTTCATTGAAGTATTTACTTCTTTGGTGAAGTTACTTCAGCTGCAAATCATCTGAAGACCGGTCGCTTCTTTCCACCGGTCTTCAGATCACGAGAGGCATTCCAACACAGAAAGCTGCTCCTGGAACCTCCGCATGAAGCTCCTGGAACCTCCGCATGAAGCTCCTGGAACCTCCGCATGAAGCTCCTGGAACCTCCGCATGAAGCTCCTGGAACCTCCGCACGAAGCTCCTGGAACCTCCGCACGAAGCTCCTGGAACCTCCGCACGAAGCTCCTGGAACCTCCGCACGAAGCTCCTGGAACCTCCGCATGAAGCTCCTGGAACCTCCGCACGAAGCTCCTGGAACCTCCGCATGAAGCTTCTGGAACCTCCGCACGAAGCTCCTGGAACCTCCGCATGAAGCTCCTGGAACCTCCGCATGAAGCTCCTGGAACCTCCGCATGAAGCTCCTGGAACCTCCGCACGAAGCTCCTGGAACCTCCGCACGAAGCTCCTGGAACCTCCGCATGAAGCTCCTGAGTCATGAAAAGTAATTGTATAGTATAGACTATTTTACAAAAAGAGTCAGACCTTAGTATGCAGTAAAACAATGCAACTAGAAAGTAAAGTGATGGTGAAGTACATCATGAAATATAAAGTCATAGTATGTAAGAGAAATTGAAAAATAAGCATAAAAATTAAAAAAAAGTAATAGTCAGAAAAGTTCCTCATTAAAAATGGAGTAAAAACATTCAAATGAAATGTTTTATGAAAGAATAAGTAGTGTCAGAACGTCAAAGTAAATAAATTCTTAAAATATGCAGAAATTAAAGTTTTTTTGCGTCACTGAGAAGAAGAAAAATCATTTTAAATAAGAGAAACAGTTAAAGTTTCTATTTCCATCAAATGGATTGTTCATCATCACTTATTCTTTTTTATGGTTTTTCTTCCTTGACCTTCAAGGCACCAGGAAAGTTATTCAGGTACACTCAGTACACACAGTACACAAAGTACTCAGTAAACTCAGTACACTCAGTAAACTCAGTACACACAGTGAACTTGGTACACACAGTACACAAAGTACACACAGTGAACTTGGTACACACAGTACACAAAGTACTCAGTAAACTCAGTACACTCAGTAAACTCAGTACACACAGTGAACTTGGTACACACAGTACACAAAGTACACACAGTGAACTTGGTACACACAGTACACAAAGTACTCAGTAAACTCAGTACACTCAGTAAACTCAGTACACACAGTGAACTTGGTACACACAGTACACAAAGTACACACAGTGAACTTGGTACACACAGTACACAAAGTACTCAGTAAACTCAGTAAACTCAGTACACACAGTGAACTTGGTACACACAGTACACAAAGTACTCAGTAAACTCAGTACACACAGTGAACTTGGTACACACAGTAAACTCAGTACACACAGTACACACAGCTGAGTGCTGAACATGTAAATCTAAACTCATGGATGAGAGGGATTCCCTTGTTGCACGGCGAGAGCAACACACACTCAAATAAACACACACTCCCCAGCCTCCAATATATATCACTTTTTTTTATTGTACGGACAGAAAATTATACAATTTGAGGATGTAAAACATTCCCTGTCTGGCAAACGAGGAAACCCAACAGGAAAGAAACGTGTAAAAGAGGAAGCAGGAGGATGAAGAGATGCTGGACGACGTGCCGACATCTCACGTCTGCAGACGCCTGAGCAGAGGAAAGGGTTAAAAACAGGTTAGATTCAACTTAAATAGCACAAAGCTCAATTATACATATACGAGTCCACATCATTGGCCAAACTCCAGATTGTCGTACGAGAGTCATGAATGGTGTTGAAAGGAGACTCCATGCAGCCGACAGCATGAAGCGCTCAGGTGGACAACAGTCCTGAAGGTGCACAACAGGTGATGCAATAAACATCCAAAGATAGTTTGTGATCGTTAACGTGCACAAGAACGACTATGACGTGCAGATGCCTGCTGTAAAAAAACCTCTATTCCATCTATTTAATACTTCCATCTTGTTTCTACAGTCCTCCCTGTAGCTTCAGTGAAACACCTGCACGAGTAGAAACCTGATGAGCTCAAAAGTGCTGCGACTGAACACATTTCTATTCTGGGCATCAAACCCGTGACCTTCTCCAACAACTGGGTCAGTAACCGCTGCGCTGCGATCTCTGATGTTTACTCAGCCCATGAGCTCAACAGACGACACAGCGCGCATCATCCAGGCCCTAGTTTGGTCACGACACCTCGTCGTCTCATCACGCAGCGAGCGGCTTCATGGGAGGCGAGCGGCGCTCCAACACAAACACCAGCAGCCGGGCGGCCGCTCGCCTCGCCGGCGAACGCGGCGTGAAGCTCCTCCGAGCTGCTGCAGGGACGAGGAAACTGGGCGAGGCCTCGAAAAAACAGCTGAACTCTGCGTTATCGCAGAACATAACTCCCAATCAGAGAGGTGTCGACATCAGTGTTCTACACCACGAGGCCCTGAAGAGGAGACACTGGATCAGACCAGCGTGTTGCACGTCAGCCGACAGGAAGCCGCGAACGAGCGACGCTTCAGGAACGCTTACCTTTGCTGCCAGAGCGGTTCTACTCGTCGATGTACTCGAAGGGCTCGGGCGCCTCCGGTTCCTGCTCTTCCTCCTCAATTTTGGGGCCGTGAGCCGAGACGGGCTCCACCAGCTCCTCCTCCTCCTCACTGGTGTCCCTCATGATGATGATGCCGCCGTTGTGGAGCTGGGGACCAACAAGAGAAGTCAGCAAACAGCATTTAGCCACCAGTGTGTGGAGCTTTCATGTTGAAAGTACTCTGCTCACAGTGCACCGTGTTTATTTACATCTCACCCCTCACTGCTGATGAGGAACTTGATGCTTACGCAACAGCTGGAAAGATACTGAGCTCAGCATTTACACAGACGACATTAACCCTTTCCACTACAACCACCGCGCAGAAGGAGAGAAGACACAAACCAGCTAAACTACCGTTAAGAAGTCATTATTCACAACATCTGGTCTGGTACAACCGTCAATGAAGTCAGCAAGTGGAGACCAAAAGAAACTTTGGGGTTAATTCATCTAAAGATCTCAGGCGTTGTGTTGGTTTTGTGTTTTTACTTTGGGACAGAATGAGTTCAGATTATCCTTTTGTGGATTCATTCAGCTCCGAATCAAAGAATGGAAACTTCACTTTAACGCATGTTGATCCACATAAAAAGAGCTTCAGTAAACCTGCAGACACTCACCAGATTTCAAGAAAAGGCTGTAAAACCTCTTCACTTCCTAAGCTCCATCAAATGTAAAAACAAGTCCTTAAAGGGAAAGCAGCACGACAACTTGAAGCTTGTTGCTCTCGATGCGAGGCGGCGTACAACGCAACACAACGCAACACAACGCTACACAACATCAACAGTTCTTCTCAACCAGAGAGCTCTTTAGGAGATCGTTTAGGAAAGTGATGAAGAGAATTAACCTGAAAACAGGAGACAGAGAGAGACAGACAGGCAGAGAGAGAGAGAGACAGACAGACAGGCAGAGAGAGAGACAGACAGGCAGGCAGGCAGAGAGAGACAGACAGAGAGAGAGAGAGACACACACAGACAGACAGACAGAGAGAGAGAGACACACAGAGAAAGACACAGACAGAGAGACAAACAGACAGACAGACGGACAGACAGACAGACAGGCAGACAGACAGGCAGACAGACAGGCAGACAGACAGACAGGCAGACAGACAGGCAGACAGACGCTGGTACCGGTTTGAAGGGCTGGTAGCGGCAGGTCTCCGGCATGTTGAGGACTTTGAGCTGAGCGGGCATCACTCTGGCCGGGTTCTCCAGGAGCTGGAAGTTTGGCTCTGCCTCTTTCTTCTTCTCCTTCTCTTTCTCCTTCTCTTCATCCTTCTTTTCCTCCTTCTTTTCTTCTTTCTTTTCCTCCTTCTTCTCCTTCTCCGCCTCCTGGACCTCCTGTGAGAGAAAAGCAGCATCTTCTGCATCAGGACGACCTTCTCTTCAGTAATGTGTGTTTACAGAGAACAGCTGTACAATGAAAAGGTTGTTTAGTCGCGTCCTCACACACAGAATTACAATAAACAACAATACAAATAAGGAACAAGATATAAACGATATAACAGTATTGCACAATGATGAGACTTTGAAAACCCTGTAATCCCACCACATTCAGATTATAAAGTAATGAGTAATACATTATGTTTTTCCCTCCTGCTCTGGATGATTTGTAAAGATATCAGACATGAACCAAACGCTGAAGGGAGCTGGCAACACGTTTCAGTACTGCATCGAGTCTCTCTGGCTGCTTCCAGAGGTTTCTTCCTCCTTCCATAATATTCCATGTTGAATCCAAACATATTCCCGTGTTGATACGTCTAGTGAGGAGAAGCCAAAGCCCGCTCTATAAAACTGGACAAAAGGACAACGGTTGAATCCTGAGCCGAGTGACGCGGCGCGAGGAGAAGCCTCCACATCAAACCCCGACATGTTTACAGGCCGGACTTTTCCAGCTCGTCTCTCAGCACTGAGACACGTCAGAGCGGATCAAACGAGCCGGCGGCGGCCAGAGAAACCCCACCGAGGGCTTTACTGCCGACAGAGTGTGAAGAAGAGAGACGATGCAGACACATGAAGAACCTGAACACCCAGGATGCCATCAGCTACTCAATGAAGGGTGTGACTTCACTTCTGCGTATGTTTAAATTAAAACATCAGCACACGCTGTGGCTGCTTTGCCTCGTGGCCCACATGAGATGTTCTGCAGAAACACACCTGTCATAATGCGCTGCAGAGGCACCTGAACGGTATTATGGCTCTTGCACAACTTTTAAAGCGGTCCAGCAATAACATAAATCCTTAAACTTTACTTCAAATACGTGGCGAGCGTTTAAATGGTCAAGTTGTTTTAATTTAGGCCTTTAGGATCTTTCTGTGGCAGGAAATAAAACTTCATTCTGAATAAATGAAGTTAAATAAGCGGCCTGTTGCTGTGACTCTTGAAGAGGTGTGAAAAACAAACTAGGAAATAAATAAGATTTTTAGTAATGAGGGGAGAGTTTTTAAAGGGCTGTGCATTTCAACTCACCACCTCCATCTTCTCCTCCTCCTTCTCTTTCTTTTCCTTCTCCTTCTCCTTCTTCTTGGCTTTGGCTGTGATGGAGAGAACCGCGGTGGAAACCTGCCACGCACAGAGAGAGAGACGTTTCCTCAATGTCAGACAACACCAGACACGCTGAGCTTCTGCAAGCACGGCTTAAAACGAACTAAACCAGTCAACCGCAAAATAAACTCTGCATGGTCTCATTACTTTCTCCACGAGCACCTACGACTGAGAAATGAAGCAAGTGGGAAGAAAAGATGAAATAATAAATATACCGGGCAAGAAAATGATGAGGGAGGTTCACAATTATTCACTAATCAATACGAAGCGAGGTCGGCTTTCCTCAACTCATCACTTCAGAAGCAGAAAGTAAAGCCAGCGGCTCACCTTCTCCTTCTCCTTCTCCTTGGGAACCTCCAGCGCTGGCGGGTAGGCGAAGGTGGAGGGCTTACAGTTGGAGCGATACTGCACCTTGGGCATCTGAACAGAGGAGAAGACGTTCAGCAGCTTGACCGAACACCGCAGAGCCAGCGAACGCTGCGTCACAGCAACTCATTCTGTTTGTTGTGTCATGCTGTTCCACCTCGTACACATGATCATGACAATTCATCCAATAAATGATCAACTAATCGTCTGAATGGACTTCCTTCACCACGGTGGTCAGTGCGATCCAGCAGTAAACACCCATTTATCTAATTTACAGAAAACTGGAGCAACTTTTTTCAGAGCGAGAGATGTTTTGACTGATTAAATCTCTTGAGTTGCTGTTAGGAAAGAAGACTTCAGCTCTTTTAGAGGAAGACTTCAGCTCTTTAGAGGAAGACTTCAGCTCTTTTAGAGGAAGACTTCAGCTCTTTTAGAGGAAGACTTCAGCTCTTTTAGAGGAAGACTTCAGCTCTTTTAGAGGAAGACTTCAGCTCTTTTAGAGGAAGACTTCAGCTCTTTTAGAGGAAGACTTCAGCTCTTTTAGAGGAAGACTTCAGCTCTTTTAGAGGAAGACTTCAGCTCTTTTAGAGGAAGAGTCCTTTAGACTGAATTGTAGAAAAGAACAAATAAAAGTGTATTTCTCAGAAAAGACCCAATGTCACATCACGTCGTCTCAAGTGTCATATTTTAGATTCTACGGCCGCAGAGTGTAATTTGGGTTTAATGTATATAAAAAAAGACATTTTTTACTTCCATAGTTCTTCATTGTCTAAGCAAAGTGCCTATTTTCCTTTAAGCGCTCACTGGGAATAGCGTGGCTTAGTTTTTAAGTTAAATGTACATTTATCTGGTGATTTAAGCAGACCAAAGAAGCAGCGACTAGAACCTCCTTCACCTGCTGCAGGCGTCATTTGATGTAAAAACAGTCCGTCAACTTTACCGAGACAAATATGAAAGAAGTTCTCCAGACAGAGCAGCAGTTGCCTTCTGTTTAGTGTGAGCCTTCAAATTATAACAGCGTCCTGAAACCAAATGACTGAACGGTCCCGATGACCCAACAGAGCATGCAATATGTACCAGAGGAGGCTTCTTATTGGTTATCACCTAATAACTCATCCGCTTCCCTGCAGTACGGCGGCAGGAACGAGAAGCAGCGGAGCGACTTGTTCTCATCGACGCCGCAAAGAACAGCGTGTAAATGAAGAGGATGTTCTCATCCAGTGGAGGTGAAATCTGTGAAGCGTCGCCTGGTGGAGTTAAACAGGTGCTGACGAGGCTTGGCACAAAGTCTGGTAAACCCTGCTGTCCCCGGCTGCCCTGTGCTCTCCATCCCTGCTGTGATATGTGGGTCTGTCCACTGACTGTAAAGCTGGAGCTGCACAACACGACCAGGTGCCTCAGGGTCTCTGGTGCTGGACATTTGATGGGCTATATCCCTTAAGTTACACCCGAATCCACAGCGCCCGTTTAGGATGTGATGGTGTCAGTGAGGACAGGATCCCCATCCGGATGCTTTGTTGTGGATGGACTGCGCAGGACAGTCGTTACCAAGGGAAGAAGCTAAATATTTTCAGCCCAAAGACGGTGCCAGAAAGTCCACAGCGGCTCCACCGCAGTGCTGTTTCAACAAGAATACATTTCTGTAGGGTTTGCCTGTCGTGACGTCTGTTGCTCTGCTGGCCGTCCCGTGAGAGGAATCACTGCTCAGCGGCTCACCCCTTGTCTTTGGTTTAGTGGATATCTTATCTGATGCAGGAGTCCAGGGACGGAGGACATCGTAGGCTGATTCATGACTTATTACATTTAAATTGTGTGGCCTAATAACACGACAGAGGATTCAATTCATTCCTTCCAACACACCAACTCCAGCCACTCGAGTACCTTGAGGTCCTTGTTGAGTCCGATTATAGCAGTTGGTTGAAATGCCAGAGACAGGAAGTGGGAGAGAGGGAACCAGAACCAGAACTGGGTGAAGACCAGCAGGCCGACCAGTGACGGCATGTGAGTGTGACCCGTCCTGGACTGCAGGGAGATGGTCACGTTACGCCCGCCTGGCAGCAGAGAGGGAGAGAAAGGCTTTTACACACAGACGCTATACCGAGTAACTAGAATATGACAAAAATATACGTTTCCTAACCAGAGCACAATTTGAAAATGTCACTTCAACTGTGATGAAACTATTATTTTCCTCTCTTCTTTAGTTCCCATACTAGAAGTTAAACAGCTTGTGCTAATTGTTATCCGTCACATCTCTTTGATAAAACATTATTGACCGACTGCTGGTGATATCGTTTAGATAAATTACATGTTGTTCAGTAGAAGAAACTTTAACTACAGGTAGAACATGTCTGGTCACCTGAGCGCTGTGTGAATCCAGGACGACTCAACATAACCCAGTTTACAGATTCACGTAAGCAAATACAACAAAATTATAAACATTTTTTAAAAAGTTGTTGGCAAACTACTCTTTGAACATAACCCTGGTGTGATGGTTCAAACAGCTTTATCCTGATCACGCATTGTGAAACAAACCGTTATTGTAAAATGGAAGGAGGTTAATGGGAGCACAGACCAGGATGGTCACCACCCTGAGAAGATCATTTCTAAACTTCAATTCGTCTGATCTGTTGATCCCACGGCAAAGATTCATATTACAAGGACAAACAGCGAGCTAATTAAATCCAAGAATGCATTGTGTCGTGCATCCTGCATGAACGAAGAAGAAGAAACGACTCTCTGTGAACGTGTGCGCTCAAACTGATTAATAACAGTCTGTAGAGGCGACCAAGACGATGGAGGTCAATCGGGGTCAAGTTGCTGCTTGGAGCCGAACCAACGAGTAACTGACCTCCCTTGACCTTTCTGGGACAAACGGTGAGGAGGGATTGCAGAGAGGAAGACAAAAGGGAGGGGGAGGAAGAGACGGCATGAGGAACACACGATAAAGCCGTCATGTCGTTCGGGAAGACAATAAATACTTTCCTTTAAAAAAGGAGGGTGTGTCACTCGGGAGGATCCCCTGAAGGAGTAGCCCTTCCAACCAAATACTTCATCTTTCCAGACAATACCAGTTAAATCATCTGCTGTCTTTTTGCTTCGTGCTCTTATCTTGACATCTGAACCGGTGTTGAAACTATTCCAGTCGCTCAGACTGAACGTTGGCCTGAACGAGTCTCGAGGTCTGCTTGCTGCGCCGCAACTGGACGCTTAAGAGTCTCTTCATAACTTAAGAGGTCGAGAGCACTTGACCAGCAGCTGTTTTTGCCAACTCTTAGTTTGGTCGGCCAATTTTCATTCCAAGGAGGTTTGTGAGGGCGGCCCGGGGAGAGCAGTGATCCCTCATGAGGTGTTGCATGACAACATCAACAATCAACCTGTCCGCCGTGACGCTTTAAAACAAAAAGAGGAAAAACCAGAAACCAACCAAATCCAGTAAAACTCACTCTTATTCCTGTAACTAAATATGCTCAGTGTAAAGCTAATTAAAAAGAACCATCGCAATAATTGAGGGAAAGTCTAAAAAAGGAGGAAGAACATGTATGGGTGAGAAAAGGAGCAAGAGACATTTCCTGTGTAATGAGCGCCAGTGATCATGAAACCGACCTCCCACCGCTTACGCCCGTCAAATTAAATACGATTACCTGCGCACCTCAACATCTACTCAAACATTCACTGCACACCAGCTTCAGCGAGTGGCGTCTCTTGCATATGCGTTTAAACCGTAAGCTCCACAATGAATTGTACTGACAACAGGAGTTAAGCGCTGAGCATTAGAGCTTGTATAGAGAGCTGAGAGAGTCGACTGTAAGAAAGATGAAACCAGAGGTCAGGGTTTCTCTGGATGGTCTCACGCAGGGTCATCTTGGCATGTCTGTCATCAAGATGGCTAACCTGCTCAGGTAATCAAGAGGCAATGATATATGGCTGATGGGAAACATTCACAACAATCTAAAAAACCCATTCACTGCACTTATTCTTTCAAGTAACGCAGCACATACTTGACGGACTTCACTTTGTGTAGGTTGCAACACCAGATAGTGTATTTAGACAGCAGGGTGTAAACAGCTGGTTTCCTTCTGGCTGAGCACACAGGGTTTCATGTTCCTGCTAGAAAATAAGTTTCTGCTCCTGCTTGCATTGAGGGTTTTGTGTATGCATGTGAATATGGGGGTGCTGTGTGTACCTGAGTGTGTAGCTCTCCAGGACCCTCACACACAAACATATGCGGCATGCTTGTGTCCACAAACACTCGCACACATACATACAAACACAGAGACCATGAGACAAACAGTAAACACCAGTGTGAGCCCGACAGGCCACATGGCTGAGAGCAGCTGTAACGTTACCACCAGACCCAAGATGATATATAAACTATGTGATTTTTTAATTATTTAAATGACTCTTTGAACATGCTGACCCATGCCTACCACCAGCCTGCACGAACAGCTGAATACTCTGTAGACTCACCTGCATCGAGGATCCCCTGGGCCAGGATGGCTCCAAACTTGGCCATAACGTCATCGTGCTTGTCGTTGATCACCTTTGAATAAAGCTGCCTGAACTGGTTCACCTGGAACAGTGTGTGGGGACACGCATGTTAAAGTAGATCGCACAACTGGTGGCGTGACACCGATGACTAAATATAACATTGTTTTTGTTGAACAACTTTGGATCAACTGGTGTCTTTCTTTGAATTTGAGATTAAGAGGAAAGAGTAGAGATTTAAAGCCGTTGTATTCTCAACATTGTGAGTTCTCGACTCCAGAAAAATGTTAACATTAATTTACACCAACGGCGTTCAATATAAACAAATCCGTGTCTGTCTCCTTGTTAAAGGCTTTCCAAATCCAGAGGAAGATACGTTTGTATTACAACCATATTCAAACTAGCACCGTCGGCACAATATCGTGAACAAAGCCACACCAGCACTGCCGCCCATGAGGATGGCGCAATACACGAGTAATGCATGAGTAACACATGAGCAATACATGTGTAACACATGTGTAACACATGTGGGAGGCTCGGCTCTAAGGGCATATCTCGGTAACCACAGTGAAGCTTTGCGTAAACACTGCGCTGCACAGTTAGCAGACAAATTGGACCCATTTAGCAGCTTAAAACTAAAGGCCCAATACCTCTGTCTACAACTATCAACCAGAGTGGAACATTACAAAGAATGGGACTTTGTATTAAACAGTTATAGATATAATACCTTCTGACATTCCAATGTTTTAAAAAAAACTGCCTCTTGAACAATCCTGCATGCCGCCTTGAGCTTGAAGGACTGCTGCTGTGCAGATGAAGAGTCTGAAAATGTGTCTGGCAAATCTTAACGGTCTATGACAAAGTATGTGGTGATCCAGACGTGAGAGCATGCAGGTACACCAGAACTAGTCACTGTCCAGTCTCCCTCAACACACATCTGATGCTTTCTGCTTTTGGTCAAGTCTTTCTCTTCATCCTCACTCTTCAAAACAGGCGCAAGCTTTCCAGACCAAAGCCGTTGCTGGAGCTGGACATATGAAACGGTCTTGGCCAAAACTTTGATCCTGGCTATCCTGACCGCTGAAGAAAATCCATTTCATCATGGTCACCGAGCGCCGATGAAGTGTTTGGATCTTACCTTGGGACAGGTGACTTCTGACTGCTGGATCATGATGAGGGCGGAGGAGATGAGGGCGCCCTGCCTCACGTAGTTGACGGGGTCATTGGTCATTGGCTCAAGCAGGTTGATGGCCTCCTGCGGAGATAAAGCAGAGAAGTCGGCCATATGGTTTGAAATGAAGAGCAATTTCAAGTAATTGCTTATTTTCAAGCGTATTACTTCAGAATATAATTCAATATAAAATTTTCTTTTAGGTATCTATCAATTAAATTAGGTCTTTTAAATAATGTAGTCAAAACACCAAAGAACTTACGCACAGATAAAGAGCTGAGAACCAAAAAGTAAACATGTCATTGAGCTGACGCTTTTATCCAAAATGGCATAAAATAAATGCATTCAACAAATTATTGCTATAAGTAAGTGCCATTTAAGTGCCACTTTATTTATTCAAGGTGGAGTCAGAAAAGACGTGTTTTTAGTTGTAGAGACTTCCTGCTGAGCTCGTTCCACCATCGAGGAGCCAGGAAGCCAACGGTCGAGACTTTGTTGAGTGTTTAGTAGAGATGGACGGCTATTTGCAAGGCTACTTGTTTAGTATAATCTAACAAATATCTAATAATGACCTCCTAATTGTGCCAAAGTGACAGTGATAATGATATGTATTTCACTCCAAACATTTTATATTCAGCCATTTCTAGCAGAGCGGATCAGTGCTACGGGAACGCTTTTGTTTGGTTGAATACAGGAAAATTAATTACCAACAGAGGCACACCACACACACATTAATGAGATTAGTGTCATCCCATCTGGTTGCGCAGGAAAAGGGAATTGAGACAGCGCCGCCTTTTTCAGTTTCCTACCAAGATCACTGAGAATGTAAAAATGGAGGACCTCTTTCCTTCTTCCAGGTCTGAACTCTCCTCCGTCCTGGCTGAGCAGTAATGACTGTAACGCACACCACCAGACTCACAGGGAGGCGTCAGCGCCGCAGAGGAAAGAGAAACAAACCAGCACGATGACAGCGGAGGTAAAATAAACCATGTTTCATCCGAGCTCTTGGCTCAGCTGGCTCAGACAACCGTGCACCAGGATGATATGTTGGAGTGTAAATCCAACACCAGTGGACCACATCCTGTTCCTGATAGGTTGTCGAGGGGTTTAATTGAGAGCATTACTGTCGGGCCCAATCAACAGCGCCGGACGACACATGATGTGGTTGCTTAAGACCATCTGAGTCCACGTACAGGAGCGAACTGTTATTTTCTATGTCTCAGCCTGAGATGAACTTCAAATTAAATTCAGTACGACTGTCTGGAAGCTTGTGTGTAAAGGGAACGGTGCAGAACACACTTCATCACGACATTCACATTTATATAAAGTAGATTATATCCTTAAATGGGATTTGTTTTTTGGTGAACAATGCTTCCACCAAATACACCAAACAAGCTGAACTGTATTTAAGATCTTCCCTATGGCACAACATGAGCTAAAACGAAACACAGAAAAGGGTCGAACAGGTATTATATGCAGTTTTAGAGTCAAAGAAGTAAAACCATCCAAAGCCCAAGGTGTGTATATGATGGCGAAGGATTGTGCTCCCTCTTAAAAAGGTGACCCACTTCTCTTGCCACAACATCATTATTCTCACTCAGGACCTAATCTGCTAGAGCTCTTATTCTGGAAAACCAAGCAGCAGCACGTTGGCGCTGATCACCTCCAGCACGTCTCAGCCTGATCTGGTACAAAACGTTCACTTTAGTGCTTCAAGGCTCAGGATGCAATGAGCCATGATGCCGCTTCAGCTGTGCCACCCGAGACTGACCAGCCCACAGTTAGACAACTCTAGAACTGGCAGCAGCTCAAACTCTGTCTTCTTCACTCTCCTTATCGGACTCCAATGAACCCAAGAGCGATGACAGGTTACAGCCTTGTGACTGCGAGCCAATTTGGACCATTTCAACAGCGAATCTAACGAGACCTTTCAACAATTTATGAGCTGCTCGGTGTTGATATTCCATTAAAAAGTCCAAGATTCTAAGAAACGTAGCTGCTTACTTTTATTTATTTGAAATCATTGTATACAGTAATCAAGACAATGTTGAATCACTTTGGAGGCATTTGATCAAAATGTGGCATGATTTAAAAAGTGTCCTGAACCAGATGAGGTTCAAAGGAAGATGAGTCTTGTTAGATAATCCTGGATAATATCAGCTTGTACTTTGAGCTACAGCATTACAGACAATTCATTTTATTAAAGCAACATTTGTTCTGGTGGTTACATCTGACGAGAGAGAAGTCACCTTCACAGTAACTCCTGCAGCAGCTACAGAAGGATGAGCGAGTACAAACTCCCTAAGATATGTCTCACAAAAGAGACATCAATTGGGTGCTTTAAGGAAAAGCTTTTGTGCAGAATAGAGAGTCTTTGCATCCGTCTTACAACGTCCAAATAACTGAGGAAAAAAATGCTATTCAAGCTCTTCTTGTAAGCAAGAATATTGTTTCTATTGGATGAGCGCTGGTGCAGACATCTCATTATATGGGAGCTCCTTATTTACATTGGAACCCATTTGTGTGGTGCGGTTTGCTAAATAAGTCCACCCTTACATAGCAGCATTAATGAGAGCTGGAGCATGAGACTCTTACTCTGTCGCCAGGCTTTTATTTTGAAACATGCCTTTATTGCTTTTGTCTCCCCTTTTTATATCAAACATAGCTCCATGTTTCAGATTAAGTGTACAAACAAGTCAGACAGCAACATCATTCTGCTTCCTGGTAAGCCTTTGTGGTTAACAATGCGTTGCGTTACCAGCCGTTCACTCAGAGTAAAAGACAAATGAAGCTGCTCTCACCTTGTTGCCGGTCCCAGCACAGCAGATCCCCAAAGCCATGGCGGCCCCACAGCGCACATGAGGGTTGTAGCTCTCGGACAGAAGAGACACCACACTGGGACACTGCTCAGGGGTCCTGAAGGGAGACACAGAGTCAGGGAGAGGCAATTTAAGTTAACCTTTAAATGACACAGAGCTCAGAAAAAGAGCAAGAAAAAGCATGTTATTTTCTCATTAAAGATTACGGCATGCTGAGGAAAATGTCCCCAACAAGTATCGGTGTTACAACCAGTTCCTGAAATCATTACTGCTCGTCTGTGCATTTCACAAACTAAGCCAGTGTTAATATTGCAGCTGATAAGGTGAAGCTAATTTTAATTAGTTTATATACATCTAATAATTAGGCTATTAACTGCTTTATCATCATTATAGTTTGTTGGTTGATATATATTTTGGATTAAGAATTAGAATCTGCTAACTATTAACTAATACTGGCAAATAAATGCAGTGAATTAAAAGTACAATATTTTCCTGAGAGATATAGTGGACTAGAAGTAAAACATTAAATAAAATAGAATTACACAAGTAGCTCAAACAGTACTTGTACCCTAAATGTACTGAAATACTACATTTCATCACAGCTACAACAAGAGCACAATAGCCATAGATGTAGAAACACTGTATGCCCATTATGCCCACAAGAATCAGACTAAAAGCATGACTTAGTGATGGATGAGGTGCTTTGTTCCTCATGATGTCACATGAACCATAACAACTGTAGATATCTTGAACTGATAGGAAATGCTTGTTTTGGCCAGCTGTCAAACGGCTGGTATTTGCACCAATATGGAGCCATTTGTACAACATGGCACAGAGCGCCAAGGACTAAATACCATTAAGATCAAAATGTTTATGCCACAGGTGCATTTGGCTGTGGATCTATAGACTCCCTGTTACTGGACAAAGTGCAGAGAGAAGACAAACAGCTTGGGTATGAAATGCAGGGCTTTGATTTATAGCTAGACGGACTCAGTCCCTTTTCATTTTCTGCCATTGGTGCCGTTGAGGAATAGGGAAAATAATCACTAAGAAAACCCTCAGTTAATGATTACGCATGTGTAAATGATGTGGCGCTAAAAGATTTTCTCTTGCACATTCTTAACAGTTTATTTGTGGATGTTGCTTTAAATGTGCAAAGCAGTGGTCTACATAAATGTTTCCCCAAATGTTCATTACAAAAAAGTGGTTGGAGTAGATTATGGCAGAGTATTAGAAAAACAAAAGCATTAAAACGGAAAATAGATGCGAGTAACGAGACAGCGAAGGACGCCACGTACTGTTGAGCACAGGACGAAAGCATTGTGGGTCCAAAGGTTTCCAAGAACTAACGAGGCCCGACAGATGACGGATTGATTTTATATATATATATATATATATATATATATATATATATATATATATATATATATATATATATATATATATATATATATATATATATATACACACACACACACACACACACACATATACACACACACACACACAAATGAGAACTGATAGGAACAAAGAGCTTCGTAAATCCAGTCAAGAAGTCATAATCTGTGTAGTTTTATTTTCCACAATTCACTGAAGTGTCCCATTGTATAAACTGACAACACTCCAGTGCACCTGGAGAAGCTGCTGTAGTTTCTACACACAACTGGACGCTCATTGATCCGATAAAAGCGAAGAAAAGACTAAGTCAAACAGCTGTTTGGCTCTCAGCTTCTGAAACAGTTGGTTTTAGTTTGTGTATTTGCTTAATGATGCAGCGCAAAGCAATTAACCAGATAAAAACAGAAAACGATAGAGAAAACAAATAAATGAATACTGAAATAAATAGTGATAACTGTGTTTCATACATTTTTCAGTTCATGAGCAAATGAAATGACTTCTAGCATCTTTCTCCAAGTATAATCTCCACTATCTGTCTCCAAGTATAAAAGTATAATCTCCACTATCTGTCTCCAAGTATAAAAGTATAATCTCCACTATCTGTCTCCAAGTATAAAAGTATAATCTCCACTATCTGTCTCCAAGTATAAAAGTATAATCTCCACTATCTGTCTCCAAGTATAAAAGTATAATCTCCACTATCTGTCTCCAAGTGTAAAAGTATAATCTCCACTATCTGTCTCCAAGTATAAAAGTATAATCTCCACTATCTGTCTCCAAGTATAAAAGTATAATCTCCACTATCTGTCTCCAAGTATAAAAGTATAATCTCCACTATCTGTCTCCAAGTATAAAAGTATAATCTCCACTATCTGTCTCCAAGTGTAAAAGTATAATCTCCACTATCTTTCTCTAATTATAAAAGTATAATCTCCACTAGTCTGTTTGGAGTTAAACGCTCGATGAAATAATTAAGATCTTCGAGTTTCAACGTGATCTTGTTTATTCCATTTTGGTATTCTGATGACCTTTAAACTAATACTATGATATGGACCAGACTGTAAAACTCTTAGAAACTAATTTGTGATTTTGGACATTCGGTATGCAAATTATGGGTTACAAATTATGAACCAGCACATCAACGGTTAAAGTTTATTTCTTTAATAACAGCCAGACCCAGAGACCTAAATCAATATGGGTCTACAGAAGCACAATTTTCCAAAACTTTGCAATGGCTTTCACAAAGTTTAATTTAAAACCTTCTGAACCCTTTTAAAGTAAAATATAATCTAATTACCTTCAACAACAGCAGAATGGAAGAACTTAAATGGAAAGAAGAAATCAATATGCAGCACTTGTTTAGTTTGAGTGAAGCAATGCCGTCTGTATTTAGAGCCCAACTTAAACATCCCAGTAATGTATTTAAAAACCTCACAATGATCTTAACTACTTGAAAACAAAGGAGAGAAGAGATCATTAAAACAGATTACATGCAACACTTGCAAGCACACTCAGCCCGCTGTGGACATTTAAATTAATATTTGGAGACGAATAAGCATTTCATAAAGCATGGCGTGAAGACAATGAACCCTTCAGCAGTGTTGCTTCTGTAATTTATTGGCCATACGAGCCAATTTAGAAATATTTACTTAAAAATGTTCCAGGCTTTTGCTTGACTGGTTAATGGACTGTGTGCTTATATGTGCACGCCTCACATGTATAATGGTGAGTGACAGAGGCTGATACAGCTGCACCTTAATAACTCCCTCTGCCCTGGGAGGTAACATGCACATGGAAAGGTAGGCAAAAGAAACGTGAACACCGCTTAGATAAACAAATTATACGTTGATTTTTGACACATGAAATGTGATTGTTCCCTTTACTAATGCACTTGAATTGTAAGAGCAGATCTCATTAGCTTGCTTCATGTCCGTTACAACCAGTCACCCAAACACATTGTGAGAGCACCTGGACAACGTTGCTTTAACAAAGCACATCGGCTGCATAGCTTTTAGAGTCTTAAACTCAATTAAAAATGTACCAAATGTCTGGCAAAACAAAAGAGAAGCTCTCTAAGTATCAACAACGGAAGACATTTTTAAACAAGAAAATTTCCAAAAGAACGCAATACTAATACAAACATCTCAACAACAATAACTGCAGATTGCTACGACAGTTTAAAGTGTAAACCTGACAACTCAGAATGCAATCTGAGTCATTCAAGAACATGCCTCTACGAAACGAGCTCCAGCTGAAGGTAGACAAATGTATATTAAGAAACTGAAGCTGACTGATCCCAGTGGTCCCGCTGGGCCATGAGACACGCACCGGCCTTCTGCTGACCGACATCACAGCTGCAGTAGAGGATGCTGGGATTGAACACATCACACCCATTTGATATGGGGAACCAAAAGAAGCTCATATAGCTTAGCAAGCCAGTTTCATCTTAAACATTTGTTATACGACTGCTTTTTCCTGGGAAACCTACAACACACAGACCTGTGTGGGATCTACTGGCAGCTTTTCACACATTTTCTTGTGAAGAATCATCATCTGGTTACTGTAAACTCAGGGGATATTTTATGCCAACATCTTTTACTTCATGCATCTGCTTTTAAAAGTGAAACAATGAGAACATACACTGAAGGAAAACACATTTTGACTTGTTAAGGCAGAAAAACAAATAGTCTAAATTTTAAAAAGTAATCATTTCAAAGAAAATATGATAACTTTTTAAAAAGACTTCAGAGCTTAATGAGCTCATGCTGGATCAAATTCAAAAGCGTTATGGGATACAAGCACAATTCCCTCGCACCGTACAACATAGGGGGCTTCTTCCAATACACCACTACTGCTGGCTTCAAATGGAGGGAACAGAAAGTGACAAATATAAACAGTGGGACGGCTGCGTTGAGGGAAATTACCTCCCAGAACCACTGGCGTACTGCCAGCATGAAGACATTCATCTGTTTTATACAGAGTCCGACTCACAAGCAAGACAAGGAGGGAGGGAGGGAGGGAGGGAGGGAGGTAAGGAAGGAGGAGGGAGGGAGGGAGGGAACAAGACGGGAGAGTGCTGATCACAGGCTGCGAGCAAGATGCAGCGAGTAGGAACGAGAGAGAGACGACAACATCTGAAAGTTTTGAACGAATGATCGCGGTGATGCGAAGCAAGACTCGGGGTTCCTCCAACATGTGGAAGGAAAACAAATTCCACATCATGGACGGCTTCAGACAGAGACAGATTTAGGTTCCACCGCTGAGGGAGGACATTCTCTGTCACATTTATATTTGGAGAGGCTGGAAATGTAAAGAGCTAAGAGGACTTTAAAACAGAATATTTTACTAAGAAGACTACAAATACTGAAGTGCGTCGGCGCTAAGCGGCGCAGTTCTCCTGGAACAAAACATCGCTTTTGTGTTTATGAAGACGTAGCGGCACAGAACTACTCAGGGAGTTACTCGACATCGACGAACTAAAATCATCATCAGATGTCTTCAGGTGAGAAACAAAGATCATCATGATTTTTATATTTTATTAAGTTTGATTCTTTGTAAACACTTCCGCAGACATTGGTGTGTGTGTGTGTACATCTTAGTAGACAAAATTAGTACGTAGTGATGAAACTGTGTACCTTTAATTTAAACTTTTATGGAGATTTTTTAATGTTTATAAAAACTGTCAAAATTAAATCTCACATAATTGTACGAGTTTTATAAAAAAACAATGATTGCATTTTTTTTAACTTATCGTATGCGTGTACAAAACCATTTTTATTTAGGAATTAAACAAAAACATAAATTGCAAAAAGCATGATGAGATCATGTCGTATATTTTCCAAATAACAAAAAGGGAATTTCCAGTTTGGTGACCGTTTCCACATCATGGTGAAGATCCTCCGTACTGGTTTCGATAACCATCTTGTCATGCCATCCTTCAGATAAATGAAGTGACGAGGTATTGCAGTTCCTTTAACAAACCTGTTTGTTCTTTTAAGTGGCGCAATGGAGGACAAGCGCATCAGCTGCCTGTGGAAGTGAGGGCCCTGCCAGCGTCTCACTGTGGACGTACTAGTCGCGTCAGGATTACTGACAGCATTGGAGGGTTAGTCTGGACCCATTTTTCTTCACCTTTTTATCGTCTCCAAGCGGTGGATCCTCTACCGATTTTGAGCCGCTTCTTTTGGTTTGTACAGTAAAAGGGATGAGGCATCCTGTGCATTGACCCCGAGCCGTCACGCCCTACACCGTGTCCTTGCCCGTGGGACACAGTGATCATGCTGACCGAGTGTCCAACACCAGAAGGATCAGAGCCCCGACACACACCCTGGCCTGCTGCTACCTCTGCAGCACCATGTCTCAAGCAGCTGCCCTGCAGGCCAACGGCTCTCAGCCTGGAGAAGAAGCCGGGGTTGAGCTGAGATGGGCGGCCCTGCTTATTGTCATGGTCATCGTCCCCACTATCGGAGGGAACATCCTGGTCATTCTTGCTGTGTCACTTGAAAGGAAGCTTCAGAACGCCACCAACTACTTCCTAATGTCGCTAGCTGTGGCTGATCTGTTGGTGGGACTCCTCGTGATGCCCATTGCTCTCGTCACTGTTCTCTACGGTAGGTTTAGCATGTCGTCTTTTGGAAAACACGTTTCATCTTTGAAAAAACAATGTACAGTATCAGAGCAATAAATACTTTTGACTTCCTGGAAAAACATCTCGTTGCTGGTCGACCTGAACAGTTTTACAACGTTCTAATGAAATGATGAATGGCATTATCCTTAAAGACCTAGAATACCCAGAAACCATTACTAGTAAAAGACAGCAATGATTTAAAGCGAGTGAAACAGTATGCGGGTGCGGGCACATAGCGCTTCAGACATTTTTCAGACAAAGAAAGTCCCAAATTTCATTGAAGAATTGTGTTTAACCTTTCTTAATCTAAATAATCTACAAAGGCAAACAGGCAAGCATACTTACGGGTAGCAAGGGAGGATGAAAATAGTTTGTGAGCAACACTAGATACAATCTTGACTATCGCTAAACAAATTATTCTCGATGAAATATAACAAGAGATAATGGAAAATAAACATGCTACTTCCTCTGGCAGTGCTCTGGCGGCCGCTGGAAAGCTTGGACTGCACTACTGGTCGATGGGATCATTACCCATAGAAATAAAAACTGTTTTATTTTAATTCCTGCGACAGTGCTGTGTAAATACAGCTGCAATGGAACCGATTTAGACTTCTATTCTCTACGCATTAACCGCGAAACACAGAGCCGTTGCAAAAGCTCCCCATTAATTCAACAGGAGGATAATGAGCCAGATCATAATTATGACACACACACACACACACACACACACACACACACACACACACACACACACACACACACACACACACACACACACACACACACACAGTCTTGTTTTGCATGAGAACTGGATGCGGCTCTGAAAGGCCTTCACACGTCTGGCTACAGGTGCTGCTTTCATGTCCTCATGCAGAGGCTCCATGAATAAGTGGGAGCAAGACACATACTAAAATAATAAATACATAAAACATGTAATAACGATGCAGATGAGATTTGTAAACCAGCAACAACTCAATGTCACACAAACACCACATTAAGATTAATTCCTGCGTACCGACCACATAACTGTGAAATGATCCAACATTAAAAGCAAATCCAAAAAATAAACGTTTCCTTTGCATGTTCTCAAAAACACAATGTAAATACACAGAAACCTGCTGGCCCATTATGCACAGCTAAACAAAGGCAATTCATTTAAGGTGTTTGAATTCAATTAAACAAATTAAAAATATGCCTCTTGTACAGCTACTTGGACCTTGTAAGTTACGCTGTATATTGAATTTGGCATGGGACTAAAATCTTTTGGTGCGTGCTTTGTGAAGTATTTATCAATGAATAAGCCTTCCAGATAAAACCTAATCAAAACGATGACTCAGAAATTCCAAGTGTGACTAGAAAATGGTGCAAGGAAAAGGAGACGGTGGCAAAACAAAAGAAAAGCATGCAAAGGAATATTTCCGACAATGCCAATGTGTGACAGGACCAATGCCAGACCAATTACCTGCCAATTTTATGCCTGGAAGAGAAAATAAACACTACTGTCGAGCATCGCCTCCGGAACATCTACATAAAGAGCTTTTAGCTCCAGAAACAGTCAGTGAACCCTCCTTTTTCCAGTAAAGTCATTCCACACAGAGATAAACAAACAATCTGTGCTACTTCTAATCTCTTGCCATTGTGGTACATCTCCAATAACCGGTATAAGCAGGACCAAATTACTTTTGGAATGAAACTACAGTGTACTTGTATGGTATAGAGGTATAGTAATTGTAGTGACACTACCACAGATAAGTGATATCCAAATAAAAAAATGACAGCCTATTTTCTAGCGTGATGAACTAATGTCCTTCTGTTGCTCTCTTCAGACTCTGACTGGCCTCTCCCGGAGCCCCTCTGCCCCATTTGGCTGTTCCTGGATGTGCTGTTTTCTACCGCGTCCATCATGCACCTATGCGCCATTTCACTGGATCGCTACATCGCCATCAAGAAGCCAATCCAACACAGCCAGTACAAATCCAGAGCCAAAGCCATGGTGAAGATCGCACTGGTGTGGCTCATATCCATTTGTAAGCAAAACAACTCAGATTTCCTTAACTTTCACAACTCGCCAGCAGTCTTTACTTTGATTTGTCACGTCTCCGGAGCAGCCACATTTCCTGACTTGATATAAATAACCAGCTAATCAAAGACAACAACTATTTGTCAGTTGCAATAAAAGGTAGATAGGAATAGTAAGTAATGCATTTCTCCTCAAAATGTCTTTTATGAGTGTTGAGGCTCATTGGTCAAGATCTGATGATGATGTCAACATCAAGGGAAGCATCTAAAACATAGCTACTGTCCATTGGGTGTAACACTAGAGTGTAAAAATGTGTCAGAATTCAGTCCACTAAGAGCTCTGTTTGGCTGATGGATTGGATTTAATCTTCACTTAATGACCAGAGCCAGAAGATCAGGTAGATTGAAGTGAGCAGCACTTCAACTCAGGGAAACTACTCTACTGTTGCTTGTATTAAGAAATAGCATGGTGAGCCACGGATGATTAGTTTACTTGGTTTTTAAAACAAAAAAGGAAATCTTTCAATCAGACCATGCCTGGTTATTCCAAAAACTGTCCTTTACTAAACATGGATATTTTGTTTATTTCTTCTACTAATCACCATCATCCTATTGATTTACCACAGTAGTGCTGTTACCAAACACTTCTGTAATTGGTGTTGAATAAAATAAAATTCATCAATATATTACAAAATATCGATTTGTCAATATTTGCAAATACCAACTGCTGTTGTCATTTTCCAGGTATTGCGATCCCGATACCGATTAAGGGGCTTAAGAACAGCCATCTTCCCAACAACATCACCTTCAACAGCAACCACACATGCATGCTGAAAACAGACACCTTCCAGGAGTTCATCATGTTTGGCTCCTTGGCGGCATTCTTCATTCCTCTGACCATCATGATGGTCATCTACCTACTGACTGTCCAGGTGCTGCGCAAAAAGGTTTATTTGCTCAGGTCAAAGGTGACTCAGCGCTTGAGCTCCCCGACAGTCTCCACAGTCTTTCAAAGAGAACAGACTGTGACTCCACTTCAAGCAGAGCAAGTTCACAATCTGGACAGCAGACTTCCCAGGATGCAAGAGCAAACATATGCAGACGCAACACACTCGCCGACACGGGACGAAATATCTTTTCGGAGAATGTCAACAATGGGCAAGAAGTCAATGCAGACTCTGAGCAATGAGCAGCGCGCCTCAAAGGTGCTGGGCATCGTCTTCCTCCTGTTTGTGGTCATGTGGTGCCCTTTTTTCATCACCAATATCACCTCTGTGCTATGCACCAGCTGTGACGTTCATGTAATAGCCCGCCTCATGGAGATCTTTGTTTGGGTGGGTTATCTGTCATCAGGCATCAACCCGTTGGTCTACACCCTCTTCAACCAAACTTTCAGGCGAGCGTTCACACGTTACATGACCTGTAATTACAAAAGCTCTGCTGGTCAAGGGCCAGGAAGGCACCCAAGGGCATCAAATGCAGATCGGACCCTCACTCGGATTTCATTTAGATCTTCCATGGCAGAAAACTCTAAACTGTTCATGAAGCGTGGAATGAAGAATGGCATTGGAGCAGTTAGCTACCAAAGTCCACCGAGTAGCCGGCAAGCAGCCGTACCGTCATCGAGCGGTGTGTTGCTGGACACAATGCGCCTGACTGAATACGAAGGCAGCAAGCAGGAAGAACATGTTAGCTGTGTGTAGAAATACCAGAGAAATCAATCCAATTAAAAAGAGGCACTTTAAATGGATCAGATTTGTGTTGTGACCTTTTTACCTTTTAAAGATGAAGGCTAGTCCCACAACTAGCATTCAATGCATGGTCCTGAATTTGTCGTTGCTCTCAATTTGATTGACAAATAGTTTAATGCCAGTGCTTACTGTACACGACACCACAGCTACATCCAGCCTATTGTCCGCTGATAATTTATATCAGGAGCATTTTTTTATTACAGCCTATTAAAGCAACATTTTCAATTATGATAATTTCGGAAACACACATTTCATGCAGAAGTCAAACTTCGCTGTTATATGTTAATAGCTGGTCAAAATATTTATCACTAGGCCTTTAACACAGGCCAAATACATAATGTGAATTCCCAAAGAAAGCAAGAAAGTTTGAGTTTTCAGACGTTATGAAACCTTGTGACGACCTGCAACAGGTCAACTAAAAGAGGAGAACACAGGAGTATCACGTCATCTAGAAAAGACCAAAAGTCCACAAAGCTCTGGCCACCAGACAACATTGTGAGGAATGAAGACATAATGATAGCCTGTACAGTCTTTGTGAATACAGACCATGCATTCCTCTCCTGATCCTTTCTAGACTATTTGAATTTGCTGTTGACCATCTCAGACCACATGCTTTATATGATGTTAAAACAAACGCAACGCTACCTTTCAAGTCTTTTCTTTAAAGACACATCAAATACATTGCACCCTTGAAATGATACTTTTTTATGTGCTGGACCTTTGACAAGCACTTTTGTAAGTGTATTGCAGACTGATGTTTTGAAATGTTAGAAGTTTTCCAAATAAAAGTCTGTATATACACTAAAGAACAAAAGCCAGATCAAATAGAAACCTCAATGTGTTTAACTTAATATTTGTCCGTCTTGCTGGTATGAAAGAAAACTGCACAAATCGTTTTGCTTTGACTGTCGAGATCTTCACTCTTATGCTTCTTTTCTTCTTAGATCAGCAAATAGTAAAGACTGGAATACCCGCATGTAAGAAACCTGTGTGACAGTGTACTATAAGTATTTTTGACAGCCCCTTTATGCTTAACAGCAGCTGTTTGTAGCCAGAATACAGAAGACATCCAAATACATGGCTTAATCAGCCTAAAAGAAGCTGAGTAAACAACATATACAACAATATTTGCTTAATGTGGCAAGAAATATGGAAATATGCTTGGTTTAAGAGCTTGGGGAGCTTTTGTGTGCTGGTGTTCACGTTGAGGGATTCTTCCTGAGCATTAGGAAGTGAGAGAAGGTGGCCAACTGAATTGTTCTGGTTCAGAAGTCTTTCTAAACACAGTGACTATTTACACAAAGATTATCTAGCGGCCAATTGATCAAGCAGAATATCACATAGCCTTTTTTGGGCTTAAAATGTACACCCTGATATTTGTTTACTGGCTTGGTGCTGTTTAACACTGCTCTGGTTTCTGAGTGATGAATCATTATAAATAGACTGAACAGAATGAGTGACAGTGAATCCAGCTTCCTCTGACACAGGAATACCTCCCATGAATACTCGATCACCCCAGAGATGGTGTTAAAAACATACATAATAATACATCTCGTCAGCAGTAACAAGAATAATGCAAAAAAAACAAAAGCTTAATTTTTTAAACAAGGGGCTCATAATAGTTCCCAAAAAGCAGCACCATGACTCCAAATAGCAAAAGGTCCCAATGCTACTGCAGTGAGAAAGGCCTCTGGTGCACGTGAGGAAAGGAGTGTTGAAGTACTTAAGCCTCATCCTTACCTGAACAAGATGAAGCCAATGGACTCGACCGCAGCTCTTCTGACATCATCATTAACGTCACTCACCTTAATTAAGAGAAGGAAAGAAATCAAATAACCAAAGATGACACTGAGACTCCTGTAATTAACTATCTGGCTTTAATGATGTCGCTCCCTTTTAGTTTACAGGGTGAGGAATATGCTCCTCTATTACCCCGTCTAATAATTTCAGCTTGTACAAGGTGCCACCTACAGGACAACACGTTGATTACACACCTGAAGTATGTTGCCTTAGCACTGAAAGCGCAATGATATACATAAATAAATTCCCTTTAATGTCCTAACCCTATGTTTTGTACGTGTTGCATTGTTAATCAGTGAACTTAGGCACAAAGAGAAAACCCCTGATGCGCTACGTTAAAGCTGAATCACATGGTTTCCACATGGAGAGGAAATTTCCCTCCCAGTAGAACCTAGAATGGATTATTTAAACAATTAGAAAAACATTTTAAACTAATTTGAGTTAAGATGCAAGCCACACTTGTGCAGCCCCAGCTTCTGGCATCGCTTCACAGTCAAAATGATAAACCTGTCTTCTCCTATGTGAAATAATTTGTTGTTAAGAGGGCCAAACAGAAACACTTACAGCGACATGAAGCAGGCGTCGGATGGCCTTGTTGTTACCGGAACCGCAGTAGGCCATGCCCACTGTGTACATACCAGAGCGCCGCAGGATGGGGTCCTAGCACACACAGTGAGGGAAAGCAGAGCTTTGAGACTTTGTGGATGAGTCTCAACTATGATCAACAAAGTTTGAGCCATTACGCAAATCTAAGCTCATAGAGAAGGATTCTTGGCTCGCAGTCAAGAGGAAGAACCTCACGTGTGACTTGAAATACACACATACGGGTTGTAGAATAACATACAGGACTCATACATCTAACATCGGAACTAAACATTGCTTCAGAAGGTTTTATGAAGAGCAATGACCTCGTAACATAGTTTTATTCTATACATTCCACACATCCTTCAAGCCTGTATCAATCCCAATGTAACGTGTCACTAAATGCATAAACTGCATCAAAAATAAAGCACCGCGATCTTTATTGTTGGAAAATAAAACTCTGATTTCATTGTGTATGTGTCTTTGTTGATCCTGTTTACAGTCCAAATTCAAAAAGATAATGTACTACTGTCTCTGTTGTGTTTGTCGTACGTTTGTTGCGTTATAACATAAGATTGTCCTTTATTTAAAGGAATGGGCTACAACTGAATGTCGTTGAGCGTCCCTGTGTTGCATAATGACAATAAACTATCCTTGATCTATGACATGGTTTCTGGGGGCTTTTCAGGTTTACCTTGTCTCTACAGAGGCTTTCAATGAGGGTATCGGCCTCCTCCATGCGGCCGTACATGACCATAGCAATTCCCACAGCCAGACCACGCAAGATCTTCTCGTGCTGCGTCTCCTGAGCGTAGCCCACCATGTCCTCGATGGCCTGGGCCGACTTGGAGCCCAGCATGACCAGACCCAGGGCCAGGCCTGCAGCTTCACCTGAGGGGTTACACCATGATTTCAGCATGGTTCGTTTTGTTTTCCTTTAGTTAAATCAACAGATGTTGTCTAGCATTCAGAGATAAATCATATTTAACAGTGCTGCATATCAGACACATTTGTTCCATTAATATTTATACCATAGTACCATGCATTTCTATATTTGTATAGGCAAACCCAAATCATAAGGCTGATGATTTTTGTCTTTTTGGTTGAAAGGATTATGTTTAGTAAGCAGAGTGGTGAGGACCAAAAACTGGTTTGCCAGCCTGCATTTCAGCATCTATGTTGTACGACGCACACATACCAGTAACAGCATCATCCTGGTACAGGTTGGACTTGAGAAGGTCGTAAACGTCCTGTCTGGCTGTTCCCAACGCAGCCAAGCCGAGACCAAGGGCGCCACCGTGACGGACAATCTGTGAAACACCAGCAGAACGCAGACAATCAACCACCTGAAACAGAGACTTTAAGGGCTCGGCTACAAACTTCTAGCTGAGGCTTTTGGACTATAAAGCATTATACTTTTCAGAAAAAAAGTTTGAACTTGGTTTAAAAAATAAAACACGTTTCCCTTCTTTCAGCAATAATTTTGTTCATTCTAGTATATGATTGAAAAAGAACCAGCATTCAAAGTAAATGTAGGAAACTAACATCATTGCTGGCATTCTTGAGCTGATTGAGCAGGTAGTCGATGATGTCTCCACCGTGGTTGGCATGAATGAGTCCCAGAGCATACAAGCCTCCTCCCTCCTGGTAAGCCGAGCCAGGGGAGGTGTCTTTGGGCAAGTAGGTGGCCATTAACTGCAGAGCCTCCTTCTCATGGCCCTGACAAACACAGCATGTTATGTTCCAGTGGAAATCTTTTTCTTTAAATAATCAGGTGCAAGTTATCAAAGTAACATCATTTTACCTTGTGGATGACACCCAGACTTGCTGTTGCTGTGAACTTTGCCCAGTTGGTGGCTCTTGCAAGCCATTCCAAGTTTTCTCTATACGATCAAACAAAATCATTTGTCAAATCTCACTTTGAGGACGCATGCAATCCATTAAACATGTTTCAGTTCTGTAGGCACAATTACCTGAGGAACTGGTCACTTGTGGTTCCCGTATGCATGAAAGAGTTGGCTATTACTGTGGCTGTGTGACACACCGAATTTCGAACCGCATCCTGGAGTGATGGAGAAAAAATAAATAAAAACTCAGGAAGAAGCAGTAGATTGTTGGACAATAAACAACATGCCAATAATTTGTGTTCTCAGAATTATTATCTTGTTGCTAACCACATTACCTTTGTGTTTTTGAGGATCATTAGATCTGTGTTGTTATTTCGGATTAGGAACTGCAAGTGCAGCTCGATGGCCATCTCCCCGCTGAGGATCTTGATCATCTTGGCATTCTGGTCTTTGGGCTCATCTTTCTACAATAACACAGAGAAGCAATATGATGAGAAGTCAACCAAAGCAAAGTTGCTCTAATTAGAGAGAAGAATTACTAGAAACTGGTAAGAAAAAAGTACAAAACCATCCACAGAGCGTACCGTTTCTACTACTGGTTTTCCAGCAGGGGAGCTGCCCGCCTTTTCATCCGTCTCCATTGCATCACTGGGACACACAAAATAAACATAAAAGGTTGATCATAAGTAACCAATTTAAATCAAATAAGCCGGTGGAGAGTTTGATTCAAATCAATCAAACTCTTTTCAGCATGTATAAAGCAATAATATAAAACAGATACACACCAACGAACAAAGCTCGTAGGGCATCTAAATATTGTGACTGAACTTGTGTACTGAACCTTCCTTATGGGAAGTCGTGTCTACTCAGTGCCCTGGGACTTGCAGACGGAGACGATTCGTTTCCTGCTTATGAATGTTATGGTTTTGGTTACTTCCCCACAGCTCGTAGCCTCAAGGGAAGCCTAAACTGGTTTTCTAAAACTTGAATCAAAATGTCCCTGTGCTTCAGCCCAAGCATTTGTGTGTTTTCCCTGCCCACCTGTCTTTGTCTGGTGTGGGCACCGTGCCCGTGTTAGTAGAGCCAGGGACTGAAGGGATCGGTGTTCCAACAGTGTGCAGGTTCTGGATGACGGAGGAGAGGAACTGCTGGCTGGCGCTCTCATACAGGTCAAAGCAGATCTGATAGGCCATCAGCAGGTTGTCCTCCTTCACCAGCTTCTCCAGGATGTCACTCACAGCCTGTGGGTCATCCAGGAATATCAGGCACTAGAGAGGGGGGAGAACAGGCGATTAGAAGAGGATTTTTAGGTTCAGACTCCCTTTTGGAAAATCCGCTTCTGTGAAAGTAGATAAATGCATTTAATCAGTATAAAATATTGCTTCTAATTGGAGCACATCAATAGCTGGAGGTATGAGCCGGCGCTAATGCTGCTAAGCGAAGACATAAAATGTTATCTTCACGAAGCTCATGCCAAGCTGCACTGAGTTGCCGACTTATTAGGAATTATTCCAGGACTGTTTTAGTATACTGCTTATTAGTTTTAGCTACATTATTTTAAAAGTAAAAAGCTTAAAAGAACCGGTTTAGGTTACCAAAAAGAAAACAATGTTACAAAGGAAAAAAAGAAAACAGTGTTCTCGAAGTATCTTTACAAATCAGGTTTTGTATTAGAATGTGTATTATTATATATTGTTGAAGTCAATCACAAATCCTACACTAAATAGTAATTGGTAACTATAGTGACTAATGGTGTAATAATAACGAGAGAAAAAAGATTGACCAGAAACTGAAGGTTTGGTCAGGAAAATTATGAGCAACGTGCATTTGAGGATCCGATTATTTACCTGACAGACGTTGATGAAATCAGGCTTCTCCAGGTTCATGTACAGCTTGACCAGAACCCGCAGAACCTCGTTGCGGAACTTCTTGTTCTGCATGAGGGACATGCAGACCTTCAGGCTGTAGGCAAGGAGCCCGCTCACATCACTCTGCATGACAAGAGAAGCAACATAACAATTATCAACATGTTTAATGAAAAGAAATAATTCTGAACAATCAACATCAGTGATCTAAATCAGGACTTTTGTGGGAAAAGTATGCCTGTAAAGTCCTGTACTGGGAAATTAGTCAATGTCGCAATGAAACACATTTACTGTCTTTGAATAAAGTGATTTTTATAATCTCTTTGAAAGTTTTGGCATTATAATGCAAAGTCTGCTGGACTCCTGGACAAGACATAGGACTATCCTGGTAAGCCTTTAAGCTACCATTAGGTATTCCAAACAACCCCAAATAGGCTGTGAATGACAGCAGACACTTACTGATTCTAAGATGGTCTTCTCGAACATGTCAAGTCGCCTGGTCTCCAGGGCGATGCCAATGGCCTGCTTGTACTTGTGATCATCTAGGCAACGCAGGAACATTTTGTTGACAATGCCCTCAAGGCGGGGGTCAATGCTTTTCTTCTCCTCGTCTTCTGGCAGCTCTGCATTCTCCACTCGCAGCTTGGTGTAGTGGTCGATGCATTTGGCTAGCAGCAAACACAAAAGAGGGGCTCCATTTTACTCCCAAATACAATGATGCGAGTAAAGTCCAAATATTATTCCATGTGTCAATCATTGGCTTTTCCTAGCAGAAACTTTGGAAGTTGGAGGTAAGCAATATGATTTTTCCCTTTATGTTATTCACCTCACACTGCCGAAAGCATGAGGGTCACAGCAGTAACCAAACAGGAATGTCACATGATCACGAAAGAGGCAGGCAAGTCAGGTAGATGATCACATGTTTTTGTTTACTCACCAATAATGGTTTCCACATATTCTGAATCATCTGTGACATTGAAGAGATCTCCAGCACCGAGAGCATAGTTCAGAGACTCCTCAAAGGCTCCGAGGTGGTAAAAAACCTTAGAGGCCACCAGGGCAGCAAACGCTCGGCTCCGAAATGTCTCATCCTCATACAGGACCTCGCTGTGAGTAGACAACAGATCGTTACATAAGGCTGGAAATCTTGACCAAAAAGATACCTTTTTGTATAATGAAAATTTAATGAAATCACTTCTGTCACTTACATTTTAATTCATAAATGTCAATTATTACTTCTAAATAATATTTATTCGTCCTACAGAGCAGTTTTTGACTAGCAAACCAAATCAAGAAGGATACTCCTTTACCATTGGCCCTGAAGGAATATTTAGTATGCTACTTGTGATTACGAGGCACATTGCAGCCTGTGCTGCTACCTTTCGTCACCTAGTATGTCAAGATAGATTTGTAAATATTTCCCCTAACTGCAGACTTTCTTTAAAATGAATTAAGAATAAAACTAGAAGTTGAAGTTGTTGCTGCCTGATGTAACATTCTTATGTCAAATCGGGTTACAGTGTCCATTGCTCATCAATAGTAATACTTACATTTTATCTACAGATCCTGAAATCTCAGCCCAGAAGTCATTCACAATGTCATCTAGCTTCTGCAGAGCAAACTCCTGCAAGGGAAACAGAAATGCTGCTAAATAATATGTTTCCCTTGGCAAATCATGCATTGGAAGTCAAACCAATTAATGCACATAGAAGACAGACAGGTCAATAAAACCCTTTCTTAGCCATAAAGTGGTATGTGCCTCCTTTACCAAACCCTCCAAACATCTGAAGAAATTTCCAGGAGCCAGTCTTTAAATTTGACATACAGTATATTAATACAATAAAATTAGATTGAGAGCTTTATTAATGTCTCTTTGTGAAAACTTCCATGAAAAGTAATTCTCCTCAAAGTGTGCTTTTACAAATAAGAAATCACATGTAATCTCTTCACATGATACGATCTGACATCATCTCTGTATGGGAGGTTGCAGTCTTCTCAAACCTGATCTCACCTTGAGCTGTGGCTCCTCCTCATCAAGGAGGGAAATAATTCCAGCTGAAAAAAAGAGAGAAACAAAATCTATTAGCGGTTTCTTGATTCTTAGCTTTCATGCAAAGTAACTTCCTTCATTTTCGTCCAAATACGGACTTTAAATGTCACATGTTTTTACAAAACAAGCCACATTGCAATCTCATAAATATACGTACATGTACATTTAGATTAGTTAAAATATTGTAGCTTAGCTAACAAGCAGAAAGCACAGGGTCAATCCTGAAATCCGAACCGGTTTTACCAGACGACACTGACAGAAGGACAAACGACAACAAAGTATATAAGCTAATAATGTAGCACGCGTTTCTTGAGAATTACTCTCAAGATGAGAAAAACGTTCCTGTATATAAAAACATAAATGCCTTATCGTCAAAGCTGAAGAGCTAAGATCCTGTACAGTGCAACGGTCACGATGACTTGACTGTTAGCATCAACGTTACGATAATTCATTGCGGATTATTGTCTTTAAAACAGCCTGCCCGTAACAAAACCACCGCATAGATTTACCAAAGTCACATTTCAAGGTGATATTCCATCCTGGCGGTGGAGTTAAAAGCTATAGCCGGTTAACAACTAGCGGATAACTGCTACATTAGCCGTGTGACTCAGCTAAATCAATGGCAGCGAGCTAACGCTGCGGCTAGCAAAATACAAGCAGTTTCTACGACTCACCGGCAGATGTTATCATGATTGGCTCTTTATTCCCTCCTCAGCCCCACGATCCTGGTTCAACGGTGGAATACCGTGCGATTTTCTGCTGGAAAATGAAACGAGAAGATTTGCCGTTTCTGAAAATTCACAACAGTGGGGAACAATCGCAGACTCTGCTATCTCTTTTTGTCCAATGCCGCAAGTCCCCTTCCAGAGGACCCCCACGTTGGCTGGCCTCTTTTACGCCTGATCAAAACTCAGACATAACATATTATCCATTCTATCCTTCATAGTCTGATTAACACATACTAACTCAAGAACACAGAATACTATCGTACAATTGTCCATAGCACTTCAAAAACAATTATGGAGATGTGGTAATTTAAAATATTCGATTTATGTACCGGCTTTTTCAAAGCTGGTCTATCAGACTCTTTGGTACGAAAGGTTACGGGATGACTGTCAGGATGGGAACTGTAATGAATGTGAAGTGATGGAGACAGCACTGCATGCCGTCTTCAGAAGACAGGCATATGTTGTTCGGGTAAGTGGCCAAGTTGGGAGTGGAGACATTGAGCTATATGCGACTAGTCTTCCATACAATCAATATAGTTCAATCATGGTCTCATGAATCCACGCTCTCTTTATATGTGGATTCATGCCTTGCTCCATGATATGGTTACAGAAAGCGAAGATAAAACGTGGCTGTCAAGTCAGGGATAACTAAATATGAGTTTTAATCCAAATCTCCACTTTCAGTTTCTGAAAGAATTGACGGTGAATGTCCAAATAAAGAGCTGCACACTCACAAAATGTTATGTGTTTATTTACAAATTAATAGCCTACATAAATACATAATGAGAAAAATGTAAGCCATTTCTATTGCAGATAATGCTCTTATCATTAGCACTCATCTAAGGCACATAATTCTAATAAATTACCAAGAAAAAGGTTCACAGTACTTGATCATGGCTGGATTGACCTTCTGGGGCATGGTCCCTGATGATGAAGCAGGACCTCACATAAGACCTTTATTATGACCGTTGATGTTGTGCTTTGGTGATGTATATTTCAAATGACAGCCAATAAGCCTTTTGAACCCACTGGAGGTCTAGGGACCAGTTGGCAACCCAGCCCTCTACTGCATCATGTTAATGGAGTTGGTCTATTTTTGCCTTACGCTTTTGCTTCAAACTAGCCATACTGTGGTTTAAACATGTACTAAAATAAAAAAACTAATCTCTCCATAGGCCTCAAACGTGGTGTTAAATCATGTGGTACAGTTCATAGGACTTTTTAACAGTTACTTGAATCAACCCAAACATACACAGTAAATACATTTTACCATTGAATCATGATAGCTCAGCAGGGGATAATGAACACTATGAAGACACCCTGTAACGTGTAGTAAGGCTCGTTAGCACCACGAGGCTAACCACTTCTAAGTCAGAGCAGGATTGCTGCCATCAGCTGTCTCTTCCAGCTGACTCTCCATTCACATGCGGTCCAGCAGACAAAGAACTCATTTTCAAAGGGATGCCTTCCTCTCTACTTCCAGTGTCACCTGAAAAAAAAAAAAACACATTGTAACTTACTCTCAATTAAATAAGAGCCAAAATATTTATTGAATAAAAATTAAAAAAAGGTTAGACACTGTTTTACTGAAATGAAAAGCATGTTTGTTTCCTTGATCTTTGCTACATTAAATCTGATCCGAAGACAAGCCCATGAAGAGTCTATGTGGCAATGCCTTCGTCTAACTGTTGGCCATGGATAAACTGGCTACCTGCAGCCTTCTGCCCATGGAGTGCACTTTGGGTTAGGCTCCACTCCGCTGCGTCCCTGAACTAATGTGGTGGATGAAATGGATGAAGAAAAGATGAGCTGAAACAATGATGTGGAAAAGGCCTCAGTTCAACTGAACTTTGGAACCATACTGCTACCTCGTTGCCTGCCGGTTGAAGAGTTGCTGGCTTGGCCTCTTCTCTGAGCCCTGAACAAACATTGGAATGGCCAGAAAAGCTGGTTCCCTCTATCCCCGGTATTATCTGAAAGGCAATAATGAGCGTTTAACAATTTGGCAGCTTATCTAAGGGCTTGATTGTTTCATGAATGCTTCTTTTGTTCTCGGGCCTTTGCAGCCATGCCTGGGAAGAAACATGTGAAGCTTGTGGATTGACCTACATGGAGTTTAACACAAATAGTGTTCGCTAACTATTCTCACAACTTACACTGCAGCGCTCAATACTGAGCTTACAATCATTTCATCACAAGTAAATGTGTATCAATATAATACCTAATATATCCCTTCAGTCACTTGTCTGGTTTTTATGTTTATTCTAAATGAATCAGTAATAATTATGTAAATTGTTGTAGGCTTGTGTCATATCTGTACATTAAGACTCCCTTTAATGTGTTTTTAAAAGCGTCAGAATCTGTAGTTCTGCAGCTTCTAACTTTGGAAATCCAATATTTCTGTGCATCATCAAATCTGCTCTGGTTAAACACTCCACGGTTCAAACTCCACGTTGACAAATCCACCAGCTGACCTGCGCTTGAGCAAACGAGAACACAAGATATATATATATATATATATATATATATATATATATATATATATATATATATATATATATATATATATATATATATATATATATATATATATATATAGCTAGCCTGCAGTGGATAAATACGTGTGAAACGTCAAAGAACGCGGGAGATGGACGTGATGACACCTGCGGTTAGAGAAGAGTTTATCACTCTGCAGGCGTGTTTCTTGATGCTGAGCGTGTTGGCTTCTGTCTGCGGGATGAAGGTTCCGACCCATATCGTGTCCGGGCCCTGTTTGGAGAACACTGAGCGGATCAGGCGCTCCAGGAGTTGCGCACACTGACGCGTCTCTGCGCTCTCCTGTCTCGTGCGTATTAATCCAATCAGAGCTGGTCGGGCGATCCGTGCACGTTTCGTGCGTGCCTTTACGTCCTTCAGTGTCTCTTTTAAGGACAATTCGTTGGCTGCTTTGCTGAGGAAAGTCTGTCTGAAGAGGAATATGATGATAGGAGAGTCTATGGTTCGCTTCAGGCTGGATATCGCCCTCCTTGTTGCTGTTTTCTTGGCGTTGCCGTTGCGGGTTGGTTGCCTCTCCTCGTCCCCGTCCTCTTCCACCGGATATGCTCTTAAATCTAAATCCCTGGGCGTCTCCATTAGAGGTATTTCATTGCTTGGAACACTCCCCGCCTCGGCGTGGCTGCTGGCCGCAGGGCTTTGCGGCAGTCCGCTGCTGGTCGCCGGGCTGCGGCTGTCAAACATTTCCCGGATGAACTCCTGCAATATTCCGGCGTCATCCCCGTCCACCTCTTTACTTGTACAGGCGTCGCTCACCAAATAAATCCGATCTTTCCCTCCGATTAAAGCTACAATCTTCTGAAACTCGCTCTCCTCGTCGGCCAGCGTGAAGGTTGCCATCCTTCCGCCAATTTATTTACGAGCCACCCGGTTGGAAAACCTCCTCACGGCGTCCAGGAGGGCTTGAAGGGAGGCGGGCCTAAAGACTGAGCGTCGACGTCTATTGGCTGGTCCATTCGGTGGGCGGGGCCAACTGCCGTGACCGTGTACAACGTGTAGCGTTTCACAATAAACTAAATATAACACTTGGTTTGAAAACATGTTTCAACTCAATGCATAACGGAGATTAAGGGGTTTATTTTTCAATTATACAAGTTTTAGTAATCACTTCTATCATTTTTACAAGTGAGAGAGAGAAAAAGTCCAAATTAGAAACTTTAAGGGTCTGCAGCTTCTGACTAAACTACAAACATTTTAAATAGAACAACATCATATATATATATATATATATATATATATATATATATATATATATATATATATATATATATATATATATATATATATATATAAAAGAGTCGTTTAAATAAATATTCTTTTAGAAATGATCTTTGTGGGTTTCTGGATGATGAAATCAGGGAGCGGAGGTCACTCTCTTTATTCCCACTGTCCTCATTGAGAAGAGTCCGGCCTTCCCCCCAACGATGAAGAGTCCTGGCTTCACTCAGACGAAGAAACAAAGAGAGGAAGTCAGAAGCACAAAGTCAGAAGCACAAAGTCTGAAGCACAAAGTCAGAAGCATAAAGTCTGAAGCACCAACTTCAAGTTGCACTTAGCAGTCAACTTTCATTTCTTTGTAAGTTAAAAAATGCCTTTCGCCCTTAAAGCCCATCAGCTGCTGAGCTCTGGACTCTAATCCTTTAATCCACACATCTTTACATGAAATGTGCTGTTAGTCTGATTTGCCACTGAGTTCATGAAGTCACTCTAACATGAAATAACCTCAGCGACTCCGTGTGCGATTCATTTATTGTTTCCTGTTGAATAAATGAAATAAGCATAACGTCACAGCCAGCAGAGGTTCGGCCTTCGGACTGCTGAACTTTGACCAGCTGCTGTTGTGTTTGTGGTTTGCTTTTCTTCCAACACGTCGTCATCCTGCAGGTTACTGTTCCACTGCTGAACACTGGAGATATTCTTTTTAATATTTAATGATGATAACGTAGCTGATAGAATCTAATCCCTCCAAACGTCTTGCAGCACGTGTTCTTTACAAGGAAAGCTGTCAGCTCTCTCTGAATAAAACTGTTTACATTTGAACATTTGAAAGAACGCGCTTCTTTCGCGCTTCTTTGTATTTGCATTCAAATCTGCGACGTTGCATAAGAGACTGACCTGCTTGTTGAGGTGAAAGAGGATCTGAGGCTCCAGAAGCTCACGAGGACCAGAGAGAGAGACACGGAGGACGAGGCGAACTGAAAGAGAAGTGATCAATATGGTGATAATATCAAATCAAGCTTCGGCTGCATCGATTGAAACGTTATCAGCGTGCATGAGCCCAAAAAATGACACAAACCACAGTTTTTAGCGTTTATGTTAATCTGGATGTATTGAACTGGTATGTTGGATTTTGGTCATCAATCAAAAATCTGATTAATTTCTTAATATTTGACTGGTCAGACCTCACAGCGACATGACGCCTTTCTGATGAGGATACATCACAAGCAGAAGAGTGAACACTTGAGATCAATTCAGTGGAGAAGACCTCTCGTGACCAGAGATGGAGGAAGTGTGCGCTTAAAGCTGGACTCCTGCTTCCTCTTGTCTTCTTTTCTCTTTGTGGCTTCAGTTCTCTTTAAGTGGCCTGTTCAACAACATTATCTCTATCTGACTGGTTTAATACAGCACTTTCACACCCACACAGGAAATATAACCTTATAAGAAACAGTAAAATACTTTCAGTAGTTTTGGCTTTTTAAAAAAAGAAGCACACAATCTGAAATTCATTCCTTTGCTGCCATCTTGTGGTTGTAAAAGGCGACTGCTGCGACCGTCCCAGCAGCTCGTGCAGCTGCAGCGTTACGACCTTTAGAGCTTTGGATTCAGAGAGTTTCACAAACACAATCTGTTAATTAAACTCCTCTATCGCTGATATGACGGATACCTTCTCACTAAACCTCCACATTACAGGATAGAGACAAGCTTTTTAAATGAGACGTCTTGGCTCTCTGCCACCGGAGGGGAACAAACAACATGACATGTTTGCTCAAAGCGCTCCGACAGGTCAACCTGCCTTCAGTTGACAGACCGTTCTGTTTATGTCATCATGCTGACTCGACAGAGGAGTTCGTAAAGGAACCTGTGAGTTTCTCATCCGACAGCAGCTCTCTGAGAGAAGGAAGATGAGACGCAGTCAAGAGCTTCGAGGGCCAAACCGAGTCGTCTGAGTCGCTGCTGCTTCTGGTGACGACGTGTTCGGCCACGTTGTCGTCATGCCGCCCCTCAGACGAGCTGGAGGCGGATCCTCTCTCCCCCTGAGAGGCTGAGACAAGATGTTCAAGGTCAAACCAACAGAAGCCATCAGCATCTCTGATCCTGTGACTGTGTTCAATGTTCATTAAAAACATCAGGGATTTGAAATGACACACTTCTGATGAGAAGAAAGCAACACACTGATGAGAAGCATAGCGCAGGTACTCACAGTACACAGTTCATTGCAGTTCAATACTTTCAGTCCCATAAAAGGATCTTTTCACACTTTTCTATAACCTGTTAATGTAGAACTGCTGTTAATGTGTTAACTGTTGTACTCATTTCTGCTAAACACAACTTGTCTGGTTTGACATACACAAACTGTGTGTGTATTCATTACAAATGGCTCGTTGTCTTTAACTCTTCAGGGTCATTGTCGCACTTTTAGAAACTGTTCCTTACTTTATTGTCAAATATGGTCAACAATGCCAACTACAACTACAACAAACTACATGTAACTACAACAATACTTGTACTTTTGTGTTTTCATAGAAAGTCCGTGTGACACACAACCCTGTCAAACCGGACAAACAAGTTTTACATTGTTTTGTAATTCATTTGATCGTTTAAATATCTTACCAACGAATATGACTCCAAGAAGCAAAAAGTATAAACCAGCAGCGACGGTCCTTCTGAAGCGCAGAGCCGTCCTGACCCTCATGATGAGGAAAACACAACTTTACAAAAGGACAAGACTGTTTGTTCTGACCCGATTCAACCAACACACAG
>NW_027176221.1:248275-250775 GCF_023055335.1 Clinocottus analis | reverse complement strand
ATCTTAAAGGTAACACCTGAACCTGAATGCCAACAGGTTGTGCTTTTGTATTTAGTCGTGAGCGTTGTGCAGTTACACTTTGACACAACAATGGACGTGTGTAACTTGAGGAAACGAGCTTTTTGAAAGTGAATGTATATTTCAGTTTCCCACCTTCACACTTAACATTTTAAAAGCATAAAAACATGAGAAGACCTGCAGCTGCCTGAGTTTTAAGATGCAAATCAAAAGCTTTTGAAACGCTGACCTCGCATTAATTGAATGATCTCTGAACTGCGGCTCGTCGCCACATAAACAACAATGGCGCCCGAGAGAAATGAAATAAAAGCAAACTGCATGACCAACCTTCTCTTCAGAAACAACATGAGGAGCTTTGTGTTTCCAGAGGAACAGCGAGAGGAACGTAACACTGAGGCAGAGCTGAAGATGCTGACGGCTTCCAGTCGACCTACATCCCACGGAGGAGAGAGGGAAGAGGAGAATACTTGTAGCAACACGGCTAATTCAGCAATTACCGCCACTAATTGCTGCCTCCTGAGGAGAGGTTAAGGACACGAGGCGGCGGCTCCCCACCGCTGCCTGGCTCTCCGCCAAAATGTCATCCATCCTGGAAGCTAATCGAGTTATCATATCAACAAGTCTCCCATTAGGGGCCCGCGGCTGACGCTCCAAAAGACACCCGGAGGGGACAACAGGTTCCTGGCAGCGGGACGCCGGGCAGGAAAGTACCTGCAGCTGGAGGTCAGATCCCTCTGGACGCCGCGCTGACACCTCCACTCAGCGGCAGCGCTCCCTGGAGGGAAGACCGGCATTTTATTTAGAGCCGCACACAAAAGTCCGGAGGGAACACAATGCGGCATCTTGCAGCGTTTGTGAGCGCGGCCCCCTGTGGAGCCCAGAGGGGACGGGGTCAGAGGTTAAGAGGCACTGAGGCCTGGCCTCGGGGGAGAGGGGCAATGTACTGTTAATCTGAGGTCAGAGACGCTGGTCACACCCGTACATCACCCCGACAGCAGCACCGCAGAAGACCAGCAGCAGGAACCCTCGGCCATAAAGACATCGGGCCGAAGCGAAGAGACTTTCACTTCCCTCATCGGTGGAGCCGTTCAGGTGTGCTCACTAATAAACCATCAGATAAATCATAACTGCTGAGAAGAAATGGCTGAAAGATGACCTGAAGGAAACGGATCAAAGTCTTCTCAATATTGTAGCAGCTAGAAAATGTTTAAAATGGTGTATTGTTGTATTTTCACAAATATCAATTTATATATATATATATATATATATATATATATATATATATATATATATATATATCTTCGGGGGTCCAGATATATATATATATATATATATATATATATATATATATATATATATATATATATATATATATATATATATATATATATATATATATATATATATATATATATATATATATATTCATCCATTAATAATACTCCCTTATCCTAGGGAGGTCCCAGCTGACAAATAGATATATAAACAGGCAAATTGCTCTATGGACATAAATGCCAGACAGACATGGCTCGTTCATGTGGGCGAGGACGGCATGAGGGTTGAGCTGCAGATCATCTGGCGGTGTGTGCAGGCATGAGAGCATTCCCAGCATGCACAGGGTGTCCAGATGAGGCGATAAGAGCGAGCGCTGGCTCAGCACAGACTCCAGCGTTCGACATCTGAAAGAACTTTTATTTACTCGTCCACACAGCCACATACTCACCTGCACACGCACACACACACACACACACACCCCCCCCGCATCAACAGCGCTGATAGCTGAGATGTCATCCACAGGTTGTGTGTGATAAGATGAGACAGATTATCTGCAGAGCCTCTGAGCCGCCGCTCATTATTCTCATGGACCATTAATGGAATTAGCTATTCATGGAGAAGTGGAGAGCGCAGTGAATTAGTCTCTCCGCTCTGCTACCTCTCAATCCCAAGAGTCTCCTCAGCGTGCACTGCTTTCCATTGTGTGTGTCTGTGTGTGTGTCTGTGTGTGTGCGAGCGCTGAGCGTGGAGGGGGCGACGGGCAGGTATGGAGCGCCGCAGGGGGGATGACCTTTGCCCTCGTTCTGGAGAGGGACTCGGCTCTATCCAGAAACACAATACGTGCAGCATACAGTCCTCGGTGGCTGCCTGCTGCTACCCACAATGCAGCCTGTTGCCGGGTCCCTCTGGGCAGAAAGGCCCCCCGGAGCGCCGGCTGCCATCCGGAGGTCTTTCAGCGCTTTCTCCCTCTCCACCTCCGCCAGAGAGAGACCTCAATAACAGGGAGGACACAAGGGGAACAATGGCGCTTAGAGGCATCTTAACCCGCAGCAGACAGTGTCAACATCTGTGGCGACAGAGACGGCGTCCTCGCCAGCAGAAAGGACCTTTGCTCGTGGGCAGTCGCACTGAAAAGGCGACAGTGTTGTTCTGTTGTGCACGAGAGGGATTTGGTCCCCGTCTCTTTTCAGCTGCAGTTGAACCGCTC
>NW_027176221.1:209279-246779 GCF_023055335.1 Clinocottus analis | reverse complement strand
AGAGACAGAGACAGAGAGAGAGACAGAGACAGAGAGAGACAGAGAGAGAGAGAGAGAGAGAGAGACACTATGTGGGTGAACTGGTGGAACTGAAGAGGAGCCAAACCCTGCAGCCTTCATCTCGTCCACGTCTTCATCAGCTGCAGCGTCTCCTCCTCCTCCTCTTCCTCCTCATCTTCTTCCTCCTCCTCCTCTTCCTCCTCCATCCAGCCGCCGGCCCGCAATAAATACATTTTCAATTACAAGCACCAGGGAACAAAAAGGAAGAGGAGGAGAGGAAGGAGGAGAGGAAGGAGGACCCTTAAGGAGTCTGAGTGAATCCTCTGGCCACAAGGCTCCAGTGTGCCACAGCGCTGAGCCTCGTCACCGGGCCTCGTCACCGGGCCCCAGCACCGGGCCCCAGCACCGGGCCCCAGCACCGGGCCTCGTCACCGGGCCTCGTCACCGGGCCCCAGCACCGGGCCCCAGCACCGGGCCCCAGCACCGGGCCCCAGCACCGGGCCCCAGCACCGGGCCTCGTCACCGGGCCCCAGCACCGGGCCCCAGCACCGGGCCCCAGCACCGGGCCTCGTCACCGGACCTCGTCACCGGGCCCCAGCACCGGGCCTCGTCACCGGACCTCGTCACCGGGCCCCAGCACCGGGCCCCAGCACCGGGCCTCGTCACCGGGCCCCAGCACCGGGCCCCAGCACCGGGCCCCAGCACCGGGCCCCAGCACCGGGCCTCGTCACCGGGCCCCAGCACCGGGCCCCAGCACCGGGCCCCAGCACCAGGCCTCGTCACCGGGCCCCAGCACCGGGCCCCAGCACCGGACCCCAGCACCGGGTGCAGTCTAATCACTGGTCGCTCTTTGCAGCCGGTTGGGCGTCAGCGGGTCGGGGGTTTGAGTCCGGCGTGCGCCAGCAGCACTTTGGTGGAACTCCTGCAGTGGAACCAGATCTTTGCTGCAACCTGAACCCTCAGCTGGAGGCTCACGCGTTGGTCCCGACGCCTTTGAAGATTATTCTAGGCGGCTGCTGCCGAGGTGAATGTCGGGTTGACGTCAGAGCCGCTGGATGTCAGGAGACACCAGAGAGCTGAGGTCATGTCCACCAACACTCTACATGATCAACACGCAGCAGCTTCACCTGCTTCCTGCTCACGAGAAGAAGCTCTTTGTGCCGCTAACGTTCATTTTCATGCTGCACCTCGCTCCCTGATGGTCCAGAGGCCTTCATGTTGCACGCTGTTCATCTGATCCAGATCTGAACTGGTCTTACTGGGTAGAAAACTGAGGCATCAGCTGTCTTTAAAGAAACACAAACAAGAAACTTGCTTATTTTGGACTTGATGACGCAGCAGAGATGTGTGATATCTGCAACTGCTGGCAGTTCATACCTGCAGGCAAAACCACCATATCATATTTCTATATGTGGTCAGCAGACTCCTCCTGAACACGCTTTGCTTTTTGGAATGAAGTTACTTTAAGGAAAGTTCAAAACTTGTTGAATTCATATTGCATCACACACGAGGAGACATCACGGATACTTTCTTCTCCAAACAAACAGAATCGCAATAAGAGATTAGAAAATAATACGCAAGGTGCTATTGTGAGCTAATTGTACAGCTGAAGAAGCTTCAGCAGTTCTGCATGTTGTTATTCACCTGCTATGTCTTCTCTTCACTCCCTTTTCATCTCTGGACTATTTACATACATGAACATTAAGTATAAAACATCTGCAGGATTCCCTCCAGAAAAGATAAATCAGGATAAACGTTTTCAAATCTCCTGTAAAATGTGCCGGCCTTGTATTGAAGTAAGCAACTGCAAATGGAGCTCAACTATTTCACATAAAACACAATTAATGGTGCGACGTCATTATTCCAACACACTCCATAAGAATGTTTGACCTCCCTGATGATCCGCGAAGGAGTCAGTGATAATGTCAGTGATGAAGATAGTGATGGAGTCAGTGATGAAGATAGTGATAATGTCAGTGATGAAGATAGTGATGGAGTCAGTGATGAAGTCAGTGATGAAGATAGTGATGGAGTCAGTGATGAAGTCAGTGATGAAGATAGTGATGGAGTCAGTGATGAAGTCAGTGATGAAGATAGTGATGGAGTCAGTGATGGAGTCAGTGATGGAGTCAGTGATGAAGATAGTGATGGAGTCAGTGATGGAGTCAGTGATGGAGTCAGTGATGGAGTCAGTGATGAAGATAGTGATGGAGTCAGTGATGAAGATAGTGATGAAGTCAGTGATGAAGTCAGTGATGAAGATAGTGATGGAGTCAGTGATGGAGTCAGTGATGAAGTCAGTGATGAAGATAGTGATGGAGTCAGTGATGAAGTCAGTGATGGAGTCAGTGATGGAGTCAGTGATGAATTTGCCGGCAGGTTGGTTTTTCGGCGGCACAAAGCAGAGCGCCGCCTCGGCAACACGGCTGTTGCTGAGCGCCGCTCGGGGTCACGCTCTCTGTTCTGAGCGCCGTGACCGCCGCGGTAATTACCCAAATCAGTGAAGAAGAAAAAAAGCTTCAGCATTCCAGAAGCGTCACAGGAGCTCAGCTCCAGGATGTGAAGAGCTTCAAGCACTCAGGAATGTTCCACTCTCCTCATATTCTCCTGTCACCACCACCACCACCTCCACACCACCTTCACCACCACCACTACCATCATCTCACCACCACCACCTTCACTACCATCATCTCACCACCACCACCACCCCACCCCTTGGTCTGCTCCTGTTCCCCACCGGGGGAGGAGGAGGGTGGGAGGGAAGACGCGTCTGAGGTCAAAGGAGTAAGCGGTCCGGCCTCCTGGTCAGAAGGTCGGTGGCCTGCAGGTCGGTGGCTGTTGTCATAGCTGCTGATACTGTAACAAGAGAACGAGGTGTCGTCTGGGGTCAGACCTACTTATTAACGAGCTCTTTAACAATAGGTTTATGAAGATGTAATTGCTTCACAGCTGCCTCTGATTCCCTCCTCGGCCCCAGAGCTGCATGTGTTTCACCTTTCCTCTCTCGGCCTCCTGGCAGCAGCAGCTCTCCAGAGACGACGGGCTCGCGAGCGTCATGGCAGCTAACGAGGACCACGCTTCTGCTGTTTCCATCCGGCCTGCCAACAGCTCCCAGACAGGGCCCCACTTCACGGCTGCCGGCTGGAGGTGTGGGACCGAGCACAGGGGCCCTCCACCGGTCGGGCTGTGAAAGAGAGATAATGTGTTATATAACGTGTGTGTGTGTGTGTGTGTGTAAGAGTGTTCTGACTTACTCGACCGCTGCTATAGTCGGGTCGTGCATGAGAGGTAGTTGTATTGTTCATAGTGGAATTTCCATCTTATCCAATCAGCAGGCCTGGGGGCCCCCGGCCTCGGCAGCAGGGGGTTGTGGGAAACGCGGTCTGACGACGGGAGTTGATGTGATTTAGGATTGCTTGAAGGGAACACATGGCTATTTTGACAGACGCTGGCCTCCTGCTCAGACTGAGGTCTGCAATTACACAGGACATAAACACGGTGGCTGAGGCCGGAGCGCCGAGGGCCCCTGGGAACGGAAAACGCTGCACAGCTTCGTGGAGGCCGCAGAGGCCTTGGCAGGCGCCCGCAGTCGGCCATCGCGTGACTGTGGGAAAGCGATGACTCGTGCGTAACGCCAGGGAACGACACGGGGAAAGATTGGCTGTCTGAGAAACACGCAAACATACATGAAAGAGATGACTTGTGCAGCAATGCAGGGCTTTGGTGCACATACATGTGCATGTCATCAAAACATGTAGACAAATAATCTTGCTGCCACATGTTGTAACTGCACACGTTTGATACATTTGGAAAGCAGATGCAGATTCCCACACACACACACACACTTGTGTGTGTCTCAAACACACACACATTTTATAACCAGCTTTCTCTTTTGCTCTCCAGCACATCAGACCTCACCTTCCTCCCCAAGAAACAGCTTAAAGCCTCTTTCTCTCAAGCTGCTGCTGGACACCACACACACACACACACACACACACACACACACACACACACTCACACTCACACTCACACTCACACTCACACACACACACCAGGGTCTGTTTTGGGTTTTTGGTTACCTACCCAAAGAGGAAGAGAGGGAACTAAAACAACTACTCATTTAAGTGTTCTTAATCAAGTTGCATTGTGGAAACAATGTGGCGGCTGCTGCTGTTATTCACCATAATGAACTGTTATTCACCATAATGAACTGTTATTCACCATAATGAACTGTTATTCACCATAATGAACTGTTATTCACCATAATGAACTGTTATTCACCATAATGAACCGTTATTCACCATAATGAACTGTTATTCACCATAATGAACCGTTACTCACCATAATGAACTGTTATTCACCATAATGAACTGTTATTCACCATAATGAACTGTTATTCACCATAATGAACCGTTATTCACCATAATGAACTGTTATTCACCATAATGAACCGTTACTCACCATAATGAACTGTTATTCACCATAATGAACTGTTATTCACCATAATGAACTGTTATTCACCATAATGAACCGTTATTCACCATAATGAACTGTTACTCACCATAATGAACCGTTACTCACCATAATGAACTGTTATTCACCATAATGAACTGTTATTCACCATAATGAACTGTTATTCACCATAATGAACCATTATTCACCATAATGAACTGTTATTCACCATAATGAACCGTTATTCACCATAATGAACTGTTATTCACCATAATGAACCGTTACTCACCATAATGAACCGGCCCGTTGTGAGCGCGGCGCTCTTTGGGTGCTCGCTGAGGCAGATGAATGCAACAAGCCCTGAATGGATGTCAGTCCACATAAAGGGTTTTGAGGAACAGTGAGTGTTGCCTTGTGGATAAAAAGACTGGCGGTGAGATCATATTTACCCACCATTCAGCGTGCTTTATGTACGCCCATCGGCCACATCCTATTGGGATTAATCGGGGACAGAGGGAGCGGCCGGCACACTGGAGAGTATTTTCCAGTCAATTCAGAGCGGGACCTGACACAAGCATGGGAAAGCAAATAACCCGGATTAGTCTTCTTCAAAGGCCTGGCCTGCTGAAAGATGGGAGGAGGAGAAGGAGCAGACAAAGGTGGGAGTTTGCGGTACACACACACACTTAGGGCTATGACAGTAACACACACACACACACACACACACACACACACATACAGAGTTGAGATGATGTATGGAACTGCATCCATCGAATTGTGGGTTGTTTGACTGTTTTTTAGTTTTAGTTTAGCGCATGAGGAAGGGGAGGGGCCGAGGGCAGTGTGGCATTGCATGTTTGTGCATCAACACTGCAGAAATCAAACTTCACTGCAGAGCCAGGCCTGCAAGCCACCGCTGCCAGGGTGTGTGTACACGTGCATCTGTGTGTGGAAACTTCTCATCCCGTCTCTGAGTGCAACTAAAGTTCAACCGAGGATGTCTGCGTTTCATTAAAAGCATCAGTGTGTCTCAGCATGCAGACAAACAGGGATCATTATGAAGCCAGTTCCCCACAAAGCGTGAGGGAATCTGACGGCTCCGAGCCGCTCGCTGAGACTCTCCACAGTTATTTATAAGGTACACAGCGCTCAGCAGCACACGCCATACATTACTGCACCCAACCACAACAATATTCATGTGCAGCAGGCTCATTTCCCAAAGACGGGCGCTGAAGACCGTCAGTGCTCCGCGACATGAAGTCATGTTACACACATGTGCTACATACCTCTGTACAGTCTGCAGTGCTGACATGACTTGCGCTTAAACACAACCCTATTCACCAGCAGGAATGTTCACAGCGTGTGTGTGTGTGTGTGTGTGTGTGTGTGTGTGTGTGATGTGGGAAGGGGGTCAGGGGGGAGGGGAGTCCTTCACTCTCCATGCTCGAGTCCATTTCTCCCTCCCTATCTGTTCATATAACAAACACTCACTTTTTTTTTACAAGAGTCACGGTAGCTCCACACACACACACACACACACACACACACACACACACACACACACACACACACACACACACACGCACACACACACACACGCACACACAGTCACACACACACACACACAGAGGCATGCAGCAGGCAGAAGCAAGCACGTGCACACTCACACACACTCACTCACACACACACTCACACGTGCAGACACACAGCTCTTCCCCTCAGGCGGTCTGGCTGTAAGATGATTCCTCGTCTCGGAGCATTTCGCACATGCCTTCCCGGACAGTTCCCACACTCCCGGCCGCCTCAGCCTGTCTGACCTTTGCCAAGCCGCCACCCTCCCTAGTGCCCCTGAGCCTCTTTCCTCCTCCTCCTCCTCCTCCTCCTCCTCCTCCTCCTCCTCCTCTTCTTCTCCCAGGGCCTGCGGTTTGGACAGCTGCGTCCAAGCTGGCTGCTCGTCTTGTGGAAAACATCCGCCACATGGAGGGCTGCGCTGATCCGTCTTGGCTTCTGCCGGCTGGGAGACCGGTTGCTGGTTGTTGGTTGCTGGTTGCCGGTTGCCGGTTCCCAATCGCACGAACACATTACGTGACTCTACCACCGCTACTTAAATCCCTCTTAAGCCCCTCCGCCCGATCCTAGGCTTCACCCGCTGACCATAATAAAGTATTGTTGTTTCCATTCAGTGTATAACAAAACCAGACTTGTTCATAACAGAATTAGTTCTTCGTCTTGGTGAGATGGATATTTTTTGCAGTGCAGGCGTAATCTCCTGCAGCAGGGCTCCAATTTATAGCCCCCCCCCCCCCCCCCCCAGACACAGAGTGGTGCATAACCAGGCCCAGGTTACCCCCCCCCCCACACAACAGCACACACAGCCTCCACATATGAGACTGGTTTGGTTCTAGAGCTGGACTCTGGCCACACTCACACACACACACAGTCATACACACACACACACACACACACTCACACACACACTCTCTCACACACACACACACACACACACACACACACACACACACACACACACACACACTCACACACTCACACACATCTCTGCTTACTGGTACATGAACGAGGCCAGTTGACTGCATCACACTGAGGTACAGCGCAGACGGGCGGCCTTACTCACAGGCTACACACACACACACACACACACACTCACATGAACACACACTCACGTGAACACACTGACACACTCACAGTGTGTTTTCTTCTCTAACTCCCTCTCTGGTTGTGTTGCGGTGACGCTCTCTTTGTTGCACATACAAACACAGTCGAGTCTTTCCTGCAGTTTCCTCACCTTGGCTTCTTCACACAGGGATGAAACATGAGTGTGATGAATAGAGGGAATGCTGTAAGATGGAGGATTACACCCCTGGCTGGAATTTTGAAGGCAGTAGCTTTACTGTAAAGACAGAAAAATACAATCTTGATGGTGTTGCCGACAGCTTGCATCACTTCCCCTCTGAGAGGATTATGGTGGAGAACCAGAGTCTGGCATGACCCGAGAACCAGAGGATGCCACACACACACACACACACACACACACACACACACACACACACACACAGTCTCTCAAATCATCACACTAGTCTCTACTGGGCAATGTGTCACACTAAGCAAGAACAAAGCTTCACATATTCTGTCTTTTAGATGCAGGAAGGTGTTTTCTGTGTATATATATATATATATATATATATATATATATATATATATATATATATATATATATATATATATAGGTGCTTACCTGTCGTTAGGTGCAGGTGGTTGTGAAACAACAATGAAAAAACCAAAAACTCAAAAAACATAAAACAAGTTGAAACTATAAATCTGTTTAGTGTGTTGAGGCTTCAGTTGTTTGTAATTCTCAGAATCCGGTAAATAAAACCTTTGGAAAGTGTATTTCAGGAATATTTAATTAAAATGCTGTCATTATAAGTGTTGATGATGTGGAAATAAGTTCTGGAAACTGATCACTGTTCAAACCGCAGATCGGTGTCGGGTCTAAAATCATTGATGACAAAAAAACCTGCACACCCACGTTTAGACTACACACACACACACACGCACACACACACACACTGACACTCCTCCTCCTCCTCTTCATCCACCCGTCTCCCACGAGGAGCTCTTGCTCCAAGGCTGCGGCGCAAGCGCTCATAAAAAAAGAAAAGAAATTGCTCGCCCTGATGATGGAAAAACCGACAGCAGAAAAAGCGAGAGAGAAGAAATGTAGCAGGAAAAAGTGTTAAGTTGAAAAGCGAGCGTTTCTCTGGCTCTGAGCTCTCGGTCCGGGCGCACAGCGTCCCTGGATGCCAGAGTCTTTCATCATTTGGCAGCTTTGCTCTGCGGTTCAGTTTTACCTCCTGGCTGGAGGCAAGCGCAGCATCACTCGCTCTGCACACAGCGAGCAAGAAAGGAAGAGAGAGAGATAAAGAGAGAGAGAGATGCAGTCTTTCAAGCAAAAACCACCTCTGGAGTCATCCGTGGCCAGGCATGGGCCGTTGTCTTTATTCTGCTTTCCTCCCTCTGCTCCTCCAACTCTCTTTACAGTTTCTTTCATTTTTTCCGATGCGCTTCACTCCAGAAGTAAAATTCTTGTCGTTATATAATCGGCAGCAGCGGATCGCTCCCAGTGATGGAGATGTGAAGCGGAGAGGGGAGATGTGGAGGCAGAACACTGTGACCTCTGACGTCTCCTTTTTGGAAGGAGACTTGCTGAAAAACCCAAAACAGCCGTTTCTGTTGTGGGCCTGAAGACGCGTCGCCTTCGTAGGCGATTTCAAAGTCCACATGCCGGCCCGCTCGGCCGCTTCCTTCACGCAGCTCCCTGAAGCCAACACGCTGCACTGCAGGCGGCTGAATCCCTCACCGCATCAGTACTTCTGTATTTTTGGTGAAGCTACAAAACCCTGAAGCCCAGTTCTGCTAAACCTCCAGAGCTGTGACGGCTGATTCAGTTTGTGAATAACATTCAGATCAGTTTATTTTAATACGGTGATTGAGGAGTAAATACAACAAAACTTAATTACATAATTGTGGACACAGAAGGAAAACCATGCGCAGAGAAGTGAGATCACAACCTCCCGCCAAGCGAGTAAACCGCAGCAACAGCTGATCCGTGTTTCAGAGCTGTGACCGCTGGGAGGAACACGGCTTCCCACCGGGCTGCAGAAAGCCCCCATGCCGTCCTGCGGCCTGGACGTGCCACCGTGAACAGACCCTGGGCCTGTCAGGCGGAGAGGAAGAGTGATGTGACTCGTCATTAGGCTGATGGCCGGCCCCTGCGGCGAGATGTATGTTCCTCCTGCGGCGCCCAGCGGGACGCCACCGGCACCCCGCTGGGAGCTCTGGGAGCAGAGACATCTGCTGGAAAACTTCTTCCTCCCACTGAAACTCACGGGGCCGAACAGGAAAGCACACAGATACCCACTCACATGCATCCCTTTAAGTAGTGTGCAGAGATGCACATTCTCAGAAAACATGCAGACGCACACACCAAAGCCTGGCCCTAAACGGGTGCAACCTGGCCCCCGGGAAGCTCGCCCGCCGCCCGCCGCCTGGGAGCTCCAGAGCCGACGGCTGGGTGCCCAGCGGGGGGCCTCGCCCTGCAGACTATGAGGCAGGACCGCTGTGCACCATGAAGGCCTCGTCCTCACACATCTCTCCGGCCCGTGTGATGGTGTCCATGCTCTGCAGCCTCTGCTCCCATGGCCTCAACCTGGAGGTGCTGAGAACAGACGCTTGATCCTCGTCTTCATCGTTTAAGGCCCATGAAAGAAAAGAACAGTGAAAATCTCTGAGGAGAGTTTTAATAATGACTTCACACAGAAGTCAGAGCGATGAGCAGTGAGGGTCCTTTCAACAGTTATATGTAAATATGTAATAATAAAGTCTTCACAACCAATGAATGCAGATTATAGACGTTTGGTAACTCTTCAAGTTAAGACAATATATGATGTTTATTTAGAGTTTGAATATATATATATATATATATATATATATATATACATATATATTAATAAGTAATTTAGATTTGTATATAAATTGTGTCTCTTTAATCTGAATATTTAAAGGTTATTGTAGATGTAGATGTGTTAGGATGGAGATGATCTGTGGTCTGTCCTCATTACCTGCATCAGGTGTCTTTGGGCTCTTTATTCTTTATATTCTTATCAGTTCTTCCTCATGTCAATGTGTGAAAAGCAAAAACTTTTCTTCTGCGTTAAATCAAACTTCCTGTAATATGTCGACTCCAGAGACTTGGAGGCAGAGCTCAATATGTTTGAACATGAAGACGCTGATCTGTGAAGCTTTTTTAGAGGAAACTGAACTAATAAATCGACACGGCAATAAAAGCAGTTTAGTGATTTATGAAAAGTTGGAAACAGTTCTGAATCAAACATGAATTGTGGTTCCACATTATTACTTTATCATGTCTGGAATGAAATGTATTGGGAGCCGAACACCAGCTGAAGGACATGTGTTTTAATCTCAAGACAGTTTGACAACCAAAGGTCAGTCTGTTTAAGTCCCATGATGTCACCGCTGCATGTGGAGCCTGAACAGAAGAACTGGAAATGTGAGGAACGCAGACAGAAGAGAAAAGGTTGGAGCAAAGTTTGTCAGAATTGTCGTCATCACAGTAACTTTGCCAAACTTCTCCACGCGGCAACGTCCAGAAAGGACTTCCATGAGTTGACCTCTGGGTCCGAGTCGCCTGTGTCACATCTCCAGAGAGGATTGGCTGGTGATTGATGATCCATCTCGTCATGGCCACAGTTACCTGCCACAGCTCAGAGAGGACAAAACCTTTGGGCCGGGCCAGAACTAACTTAATTCTTGTCATCCGCCCCTTTGCAAGGTATGGGAAAAATGGCCTGGGCTGAAGCGTTTGGGAGATGAGAGAAGTGGGACTTGAATGGAGCCAAAAGGAGAAAAGGACTGAAAGGAAAAGGACCTCTGTCAAAGGGAAGGGGGAGGAGAGCTGAAAGCACCTCCATGGTCTACGGTGTTGATATTTCCCTCAATGGTCTTTTTAAAGTGAGCGTTTTAAGCCAGCTCGACACACTAAATTTGCCCTTTGTGCGAGGAGAGGCCCTGGCTGTCGTGATGCAAGGTGAGGAGGCACTGGGGGCAGATGCAACCTGCTCGTCACCTCAATGGTCTCCATTCTCCCCCCGTGCCCTCCCTGGCCCGCCCCGCCCATCGCCACCATTCACCCGGCGCTGGAGTGGGAACGTCCAGGGACCTGGCGCTTTGGGACGGCCCCATATAATGAGCCCCTCTGGATGGCTTGAATGTGGCGGCATTGTTCTACCCGGGGCCATTAAACCACCTCCTGGGCAAACAAGAGCGTCCCTCTTCCTTTATGGGGCCCGAGAAGGCAACAAAGAGAGGAGTCATTGAAACACAGAGGGGCCGCCCTTTGTTTGCTGTCTTTTTGCTGCTCCTCAATGCCGACGCTGGGAAGGGGAGGATCCTGTTGGTCTTTAGCGCTCCTCATATCACCACAATCCCTTGTTTGGCCAAAGTGGAGATGTGAACTTAATTGACTTGAGTGGCCCCAGTGGTGCACCTTGTAGCCAATAACCTGCAGGACACAGAGAAGGTATTGTGCGTCTGAAGAACACCCGAGACCGAGCTTTTACCACTGCTGCGATCCCAGCTAATGAAGCTATAGCTTCATTAGCTGGGAAAAGTAGCTGAACTGTTAACAGCAATGTAGAGATGACATGCTGAAGATGATCACATGACTCTGCAGTGTCTGCTGCTATGAATCACAGGAGGTAGAATTATTCACACACATAATGAGCTCAACCAGAAGCTGTGCTCCCTTCAGACAGCAGTGCTGATGCAACAGAGGCTTCCTCACATGGCGATTACTACTGCACTTACAATCTGATAATATGAATATACGATACGATCCTCAACAGAAGGTCCAGCGTGGTGTCTGCTTCTGCTCAGGATAATGCGATGAGGTCATAGTGAGAGACTCTGACGTTCCAGATGCCCCGAGGGAAAGTCTTCACATGTCCTGAGGCTGAAGGCCAACGTCAGTTTGGACCATAAGTCACATCCAACCAGGCTCTGGCCTCCACCTCTCCTCCACCCACCACGGAGGTGCTGGGCTCCTGGGGAGAGGCTAAGGAGAGGAGACTCCTCCTGAGGAGAGGCTAAGGAGAGGAGACTCCTCCTGAGGAGAGGTTAAGGAGAGGAGGAGACTCCTCCTGAGGAGAGGTTAAGGAGAGGAGGAGACTCCTCCTGAGGAGAGGTTAAGGAGAGGAGGAGACTCCTCCTGGGGAGAGGTTAAGGAGAGGAGGAGACTCCTCCTGAGGAGAGGTTAAGGAGAGGAGACTCCTCCTGAGGAGAGGTTAAGGAGAGGAGGAGACTCCTCCTGAGGAGAGGTTAAGGAGAGGAGGAGACTCCTCCTGAGGAGAGGTTAAGGAGAGGAGGAGACTCCTCCTGAGGAGAGGTTAAGGAGAGGAGGAGACTCCTCCTGAGGAGAGGTTAAGGAGAGGAGACTCCTCCTGAGGAGAGGTTAAGGAGAGGAGACTCCTCCTGAGGAGAGGTTAAGGAGAGGAGGAGACTCCTCCTGAGGAGAGGTTAAGGAGAGGAGGAGACTCCTCCTGAGGAGAGGTTAAGGAGAGGAGACTCCTCCTGAGGAGAGGTTAAGGAGAGGAGACTCCTCCTGAGGAGAGGTTAAGGAGAGGAGACTCCTCCTGAGGAGAGGTTAAGGAGAGGAGGAGACTCCTCCTGAGGAGAGGTTAAGGAGAGGAGACTCCTCCTGAGGAGAGGTTAAGGAGAGGAGACTCCTCCTGAGGAGAGGTTAAGGAGAGGAGGAGACTCCTCCTGAGGAGAGGTTAAGGAGAGGAGACTCCTCCTGAGGAGAGGTTAAGGAGAGGAGGAGACTCCTCCTGAGGAGAGGTTAAGGAGAGGAGACTCCTCCTGAGGAGAGGTTAAGGAGAGGAGACTCCTCCTGAGGAGAGGTTAAGGAGAGGAGACTCCTCCTGAGGAGAGGTTAAGGAGAGGAGACTCCTCCCTGTGTGCCGCTGACTGGCTCTTTGCCACCATGTCATCCATTCTGTCGTCTAATCGAGTTATCGTATCAACAAATCTCCATCAGGCCTCACAGCTGACACTCCCAGAAAAGAAACCCGAGGGGGCGACAAATTTTCAGCAGCAGGACGCTGAGGAAAGGAGGCGGCCTGCCGGGCGGCATGAACAGTACCTGCAGCCTCCGGTCAAGCTCCCCTCTGAGGACGACACTCCCGCGGGGCGCCACGCTGGGCGCCACGCTGGGCGCCACGCTGGGCGCCACGCTGGGCGCTTATTCGATTAGGCTGCGTGCTACGTGGGCAACTCCATTCTGCAGCGCCGCGGCCGAGAGAACACCCGCTGGGAGGAGTGTTTGTGTTACCATGGGGAGAGGAGAAAGTAGTCTGGGAGAAAAACCTACAAGATGAAACGGCGGCTGAGGGTCAAAGGTCAGCGGGAGCAAGAGTCACCAACATATGTCTTTTCTAGGAGTCCTTGTTCAACTGAAACTAGATTAGTTTTAGTTTGTTCTTGGCAGTGAAGGCTCTCTCTCAAGGAGGAGACTGACAGTCAAAAGGTTCAACAGAGCGCTCTAAGATCAGATCGCAGTCCTTGATCTAAAAACACATACGTGATGTTTTGCAGCGCGTTCCTCTGACGCAGGGCGCTAACATGACGCTACCATGAAGCTAACATGGGGGAGGGGGTGTTGACCTGCCGCTCCATCGCTACCTGCTGCTCCGGCACAAAGGAGGAGGAGACCTCCCCCATGACCGCTCTGTCATTCATGAATACTGTTTCTCTCACGGACTCCATGGTCCCTCTGGTTCATTTTTAGGTATTTAAGTATATTGTAACGTGTTCCTGTTAAAACATGTTTTTTAATCATAGTTATTGTATTTGACCATAAAGTCTACAATGAACTTTGTCTTCTTGACATCTCCCGACAGAAAAGGTCGACGACTGCACCTGTAATGATGTGAAGATGTAATGATGTCACCATGAAATGATGTAATGATGTAAAGATGTAATGATGTCATCATGTCATGATGTCATCATGAGCATTGTGAGCCTCTGGGTGCAGCAGCAGCGTGGGAGGAGAGAACTTTCCTCCAGAGGCTCCAGAAGCTGCAGACGTCGTGTCACTGCGACGCTGCAAGTTTAACTTTCCATAACTTCACAAACACCACTGAGAATATGAGCCTGAACATGTGGACAGGAGTAGTTGATGATGCAAACAATAAATATATTGAAATTGATGTTTTGCAGTGAATTCCTCTCAGATCTTTTAAAATGGGTTTTTATTTGAACAGATGTAGCTTTTCATGGAACATTGATAATGAACCGAGTTACAGACACACTAACACAACCTGTTGGTAAACAAACACACAACCGCACATCCACTTTGGTTTGAGTGACTTGTGACCTGGTTACTTTTTCACCCACTCACCATGCGTCGCTTTGGGGAATAAAACGACTGAAATGTGGACATTAAATCTACTGAAACACACAAAACAAACCTTTTCATGCTGTTGCCACCCATTCCTCCCTCCCTCTCTCTCTCTCTCCCTCCCTCCCTCCCTCCCTCCCTCTCCCTCTCCCTCCCTCTCCCTCCCTCCCTCCCTCCCTCTCCCCCTCCCTCCCTCCCTCCCTCTCCCTCTCTCTCTCCCTCCCTCCCTCTCCCTCCCTCCCTCCCTCCCTCCCTCTCTCTCTCTCTCTCTCTCCCTCCCTCCCTTCCTCCCTCTCTCTCCCTCTCTCTCTCTCTCTCTCTCTCTCCCTCTCTCTCTCTCTCCCTCTCTCCCTCCCTCCCTCCCCCTCCCTCCCTCTCTCTCTCCCTCTCTCCCTCCCTCCCTCCATCCCTCTCTCTCTCTCCCTCCATTCCTCCCCCTCTCCCTCCATTCCTCCTTCTCTCCCTCCCTCTCTCTCTCTCCCTCTCTCCCTCCATCCCTCCCTCTCTCTCTCCCTCCCTCCCTCTCTCCCTCCATCCCTCTCTCTCTCCCTCCATCCCTCTCTCCCTCCCTCCCTCCATTCCTCCTTCTCTCCCTCCATCCCTCTCTCTCTCCCTTCCTCCTTCTCTCCCTCCATCCCTCTCTCTCTCCCTCTCTCTCTCCCTCCCTCCCTCTCTCTCTCCCTCCCTCCCTCTCTCTCTCCCTCCCTCCCTCCATTCCTCCTTCTCTCCCTCCCTCTCTCTCCCTCCCTCCCTCCATTCCTCCTTCTCTCCCTCTCTCTCTCTCCCTCGCTCCCTCCCTCGGGAGAGAGAGGGACAGAGAGGGAGAGAGAGAGTTTTTGGGGTGCCCTCCATTGTTCCCGGCTGTAATCCCGGCCGTGGCTCCTTCTCGGGGACAAAGGGCTCGTGAGCGGCAGGAAGCCGGCGCTCAGTTCTCCCAACGCTCCGCACAAAGCTGCCGCCGCCGGGTTGTGATCAGAACATCAGGGCGGCCCGCAGAGCTCTCGCTGCGAAGGATGCGAGCTGAGACCCACGCCAAGCCGGGCGCCGCCGGCACGCCGAAGAATGGAGAGAAAGAGGCCACAATGAAGACCTAACAGCGGCCATTCAGGCAGACCTGGAGACGCTCAGGTCGCCTCTGCGGTCGGTCCTCCTCCCTGCTCCTCCCTCCTGTTCCCTTCTTCACCTCGGGCTGAGAATGTGCTGATGTCGGCGGGTTCTTCAGAGACCTCTCAGAAAGGGAAGAAGGAGGACGGGACGGGGGGCCGGACTCTAACTGAATAGCTTCGTCAAAGCCGGCTCAAGACGATGGTGCTGCTCCGCTAACAGCCGACATCAGCAGAAAGACCAAAGGAACTCTGCAACTATTGGATCTGCAGGCCGGCTGCGTGAATGGCGACGTCCACAGGAAGTCACTGATGGAAGAGTGAGGGGTGAGCTGAGGTTCAGCTGCAGACCAATGCCGGGAATAATTAACCAGAAACTGCTATTAATCTGGACCAGTGACAGTGCATGTCACAATGGGGCTGACCAATCATTGATGGTGACATCCACATGGGGACCTGGCTCACAGCGGGGGGGGGGGGGGGGGCAGCGGGAAAGACTTTCTTCACTTTGTGCTGACAAAGCAATTTACTAAAACATGACAATGACAACAACACAACTTCTGTTTCATGAATCACAGAATCATTGGACATTGGGGTAAAAAGTACTGGCTGTTTTTCTCAATAATCCAGATTATGCCGTTTATATGAAAGATCCCTGAAACTGAAACGCACCATCGTGCAGAAGCACAGAGAAAAGTAGAATCACATTCTGTCTTTTGGACAATGACAAAACGTTCTGGGATTCTGTTCTCACCCCGAAATGATTCTACAAAACCACTCAGCTGCTAAAATGAACACTGTATGAAAATGAATGTGGGTTCAGGTATCTGTAAACTTCAGGTTATGATTAAAAAAGTTCATACTGTGTGTTCCAATACCACCAGCGTACCATTGAGAGTAGAACAATATTTAGTACGTCCCAATAAAAGCAGTAATACCAGGGCCCACAGCATCCAGGTGCAACAGTATGTAAAGCAGCACGCCTTGCTGCCTTCTCTGACCCACAATCCTCTGCAGCAGATATATAAGCGAAGGTGGAAGTCTACATACTTTGCAAAGGCAGCTTCAGTGTGCACTAAATGTAAAAAGTATGTGATTTAGAAGGCATTGATTGAAGTCATGAGTGAGACTTGAAAGCTTCAGAAAATCTGCACAGAGCAACTCCACACCCTCAGTGCTGAGTTTATTCACCCCCTCATAATTATGAACGCATATGAGAATGTGCTCTCTGATATACTTGCAAAGTCATGAGGTGTCAACTGCAGCATGAGGAACCTTTCCCACACAGTGAGGTTCAAACCACATGAATTTGAACCAGAGCGTTTTCTTCACACGTCCCGCTCCACCTGCTCTACAAAAAGCCTCTCAGACTCATGAAGTCCGCCTATCAAAATTTGCCGCCATTTTAAATTTTGTGAAAAACATGTTTTTGCACTTTTATCTTAGAACGCCTGATCCGATTCATACCAAACTTTCTGTGCATCACGAATGGAGCTGTATCTTGAAGACTGCTTTGAAAGATTTTGGATATCTCATTGCATTGAAGAGAGTCAGACCAATTAACCTCTTAGGGGCGTGTCCTATTTTGAAATACTCATAACATTAAAACTATATGGACTAATAACTCCAAGTTTTTTGTGTATGTGCACATTGCATCCCTTAATACGCAATTAATCAGTCGTGCGATTCAAACATTAGGGGGCGCTACAATAACTCGGGCAATTTGGGATTTTTAGCGCATTTTTGTCATTTTCCGCCTTTCTTCTAAATGTATCTCCTTGTACAATTTTTATCCGATCGACTTCATTTCTGTTCAGGGATGATGTCAAGACGCGTGTGAGTATGAATTGTGCTTCGTTCCTGTTTTCACTGAACGGCCGCGACGTGACGTGGACCCAAAGACACACCCACAGCCCAAAACTCCTCATGGATGATGCCGGTCCAGACCTGAGCACATGGACATGAAGACATGTTGTCAGAGCGCCACCTGCAGCCAAAATTAAATATGCATATGCATGCATGCATCTATATATATCTATATCTCTATATATCTATATATATATATATATATATAGATATATATGATGTGAATTAAAGCTGCAAGCAGCTGTGAGCTGTGAACGTCGGAGGGCCGAGAACGTGTGCCAGGTGGGCGTATGTTCTCGGCCGGGCGAGCCGGCGACCCGCAGGCGTCCCCGACGTGCCGGATAGAGCGAGGACCCGCTCACAGCTGCTTGCAGCTTTAAATATGTTTACTTTGCCTTCAATAATCAACATATTGATGTCAAGGAATGGATTGATGATTAAAGTTAAAAATGTATAAACCTTTCGGACCGAACAGGCTGTTTTACGAGATGCTCATTGAACTCATTGGGCTGTTCACGTTTCCATCCATACGCATGAAGTAGTGAATATGAAGCAGTGCATGTGAGCTGCAGACACACTGATGGTGTTTTCACCACACGGCAGCACCTGACGGAGGACTGGCAGCGGGATGGAGGCGCCCTGCAGACGTGCGCCTGCAGCCAGAGGGTTAGCGGGATGGAGCCGTCCTGCAGACGTGCGCCTGCAGCCTGAAGGTTAGCGGGATGGAGCCGTCCTGCAGACGTGCGCCTGCAGCCTGAGGGTTAGCGGGATGGAGGCGTCCTGCAGACGTGCGCCTGCAGCCAGAGGGTTAGCGGGATGGAGGCGTCCTGCAGACGTGCGCCTGCAGCCTGAGGGTTAGCGGGATGGAGGCGTCCTGCAGACGTGCGCCTGCAGCCTGAGGGTTAGCGGGATGGAGGCGTCCTGCAGACGTGCGCCTGCAGCCTGAAGGTTAGCGGGATGGAGGCGCCCTGCAGACGTGCGCCTGCAGCCTGAGGGTTAGCGGGATGGAGGCGTCCTGCAGACGTGCGCCTGCAGCCTGAAGGTTAGCGGGATGGAGGCGTCCTGCAGACGTGCGCCTGCAGCCTGAAGGTTAGCGGGATGGAGGCGTCCTGCAGACGTGCGCCTGCAGCCTGAAGGTTAGCGGGATGGAGGCGTCCTGCAGACGTGCGCCTGCAGCCTGAAGGTTAGCGGGATGGAGGCGTCCTGCAGACGTGCGCCTGCAGCCTGAAGGTTAGCGGGATGGAGGCGTCCTGCAGACGTGCGCCTGCAGCCTGAAGGTTAGCGGGATGGAGGCGTCCTGCAGACGTGCGCCTGCAGCCTGAAGGTTAGCGGGATGGAGGCGTCCTGCAGACGTGCGCCTGCAGCCTGAAGGTTAGCGGGATGGAGGCGTCCTGCAGACGTGCGCCTGACGCAGCTGTGTTAGGCGCGCAGGGTGGCGGTTGCTGGTACACTATGTGGCAGACCCCTGGCACACACGCCAGCTCCACTTTTCACGCTGCTCACTCTGCTGACGCCGGGCTCCCCGGCTGCCCCTGCCCTCCTCCCAGCAGCGCTTTGTGCGCCCGCATAATCTCCCAGCAAAGGCGGCGACGCAGGTGGTCCCATCCCAGCGAAGGCTCTTTCTCTCACCCTGTCTCTGCTCCCGGCTGCCTGCATCCTCTCCTCAGGCGTGGGACACAAAGAGACACCTCCCTGGCAGAGATGAAGAGTTGAGATGGAGAGGGGGAACCTGACATCCCCTCCTCTCCTCCCCTTGTTCCCTTCATCTCTCTCTCTCCCAGGGAGAGCAGTGCTGCGCTGGGCTTCAAGCACCATTAGCGCCTCAGCGGTGTGTGTCTTCTTGTGTTCGTGTGTGTGTGTGTCTTCTTGTGTTCGTGTGTGTGTGTGTGTGTGTGTGTTGAGGAGGTTCAAAGGGTTCTGCCTCTATAGCTCGCTAGTCAACCTGATCCATGGGGGGGGGCACTTTCAGGGTTTAAGTGTAAGGTCAATACAAGTATCACCGTCCACCTGCAGAATGAAATCATCCAGGTGATGTTCTCCAGGAACATTAAGGAACATTTACCACAAAGACTCTGTGGCATAAAGCATGAACAAGTAAACATCATCCTCAGGACTCATACGTCTCATGTTTCAGCAGTTTAATAAGTATGTATGTATGTATGTATGTATGTATGTATGTATGTATGTATGTGTGTATATATATATATATATATATATATATATATATATATATATATATATATATATATATATATATATATATATATTCATTGCAGGGGTTGAATGTTTAGAAAAGGTTCATTTGTTTTTTAAAGTGCAAACTCTCAATGCAAAGCGTCAACATGATCCTGGAAATGGGATCTGAGAGCCTCAAAGCCTTTTCTAATAAAAGAGAAAGGACTCCATGTTGAAGCCACTTGAACCATCACACCTTGAGTCTTTGCCTCTGAACTCCTTGACAGCAGAAAGGGAATCGAACCCTCCACTCTGTGAGAGAAGTCCTTCTCTGCTTTGGGATACGAGCACAAAGTCCACATCACTGTGGGAAACACGCACACGGTTCTCTCTTTTGGCTGTGACATCATTGTTATCACACCCACTTCCTCTTCAGACCAATCAGACATGGAAAACTGTCTGGAATCCCCCCGAGCGCTCCAATCACGACATCAAAGGCATGACGCAACGCCGGGACAAAATGGAAGCCATTATGGCTCATTAGCTGCTGCCCTGTGAGGAGCAGCGACCTGCTGCCGGCCGCTGAGTGTGTGTCAGAGTGTGTGTCAGAGTGTGTGTCAGAGTGTACACACTGACAGCTCCCACGCTACGGGGGGGGGGGGGGGGGAGGAAATAGCTGGAAATCATTCATTCATTCTTTTGGAAATTGTTTCCTGCAAATAATGGAGGAAGTGCACAGGAGGAATAAATGGAGGGGTGGGGGGGAAGGGGGGGGGGTCATTGGAAGACGGAGCAGAAATAAATGTGAGTGGAGGAGGGGGGGGGGGGGGTTCGAGGCACCGAGCTGCACCGAGCTCCTCACGATGAAAGGAGCTTCTTCTTTCACTGCCAGGATCCACACGGGCATTCTTCAAGCTCACCCAAGCAGAACACACACACACACACACACACACACACACACACACACACACACACACACACACACACACACACACACACACACACACACACACACACACACACACACACACACACACACACACCCTCCTCATCTTCACCACACACCTGAAGGCTGCCCCTCCCCCTCCGCTTGTCTGTCATCATGCCACTATGGTTACAACAACCCCTGAACCACACACACACACACACACACACACACACACGGAAACAGATAAGGAGAGGACACGCATGGCTTCACACACACTGAGAGTCAAACTCAGTTAAACTCGGCTCAGGCTCGAGGTGTCATGGCTGAACTTTACGTTTACTTCTTCTAGTTTCACATTAACTCATCACGTCCCGATCCTGGAGACTAACGTGTCTTATTAACTGATTCCTTATTGTTTTGACATGTTGCGTATGTGTGTAAGTGTATATAATATCACAAACACATATACAACACCACCGTGTAATGACATGACACGAAGAAGTGTCTGATCAGTGTTGGAGCAGCAGATATTTGTTGAAAGCACATGAAGGGATGTGTTTCGGTCTTGAATGTGCACACCGAGCAGCAGCACGCCGTCGTCTGCACACTGATGCTGAGTTCTGATGAAGATACGATGATGACAATATGCTCCAGCACCATGAAACTTCAGAAGCTGAAACTAAGGAACCTCCAAGACAGCTGACGTGAGTCATCCTTTACGAGGGAGTCCTGTCTGGATGTTCTATTCAGACAAAGTCAAAATGTAACTACAAGCTCATCCCACAGGAAGAAATCAAGGCACTAAATGTTCTTCACTTCAATTGTCTGTCTGTACTTTTACTACTAAGTGTTTTACTACTTGGACCTGGAATTAATCTGCTATCCTGAAGAGATAAGATACCCGTATCTTTTTTATATCGTACGTGTGCTTTTCAACACGAGGTTTGATTGTTTAAAGCACAGCCTCAACATCTCCACCACACAGAAACAAAGACAAACAGAAATCACGGCCTCGGCGTCTCTGATCTTCCCAAACAGCGGCGCCGCGTTGCCGTGAGCTGGAACCCTGAACCTGCTGGTCCGCTCGAGCCCAGAGGGACTCGGTTTGAGGTCCGGAGTCTTTTCACACATCTTTGAAGAGCAAACTAACCTCAGGGTCTTCATCAGGAAACCTCCACCGGGGCTGGCTTCCTGTCTGAGCGCCTGCTTCCTGCTTCTCCTGCGAGTCGCTTCTGTCTCGGGCGTCACATGGTGCTGACATCACAGGCTCCTCGCGGCCGCCATGAGAACCTTCACGTCTTCTTTCAAAGGCTCGTGTGTCTCGCGTGACGGAAGCTTGAAGGGTGAACAGAAATGAGGTATCGTGTTGGTTGCTGTTGGTCTTCACGCTTCAAGCGTCACAATCTCTGATAGCAGGGAGCGTTCCTTTGAAACAAAAGCATTGATTCACAGCCTTCTCCTTTGTGCCCGCCTGGTGGAATAAACTGTGTCATGGAAGAATTTATTGAAGGACTTTGGGGTTTTACCAGGAGACAGTGAAAGGAGCTCCTCATACAGAGAGATTCCATCACCCAGCTATAAACGCTGAGGCAGAGGAGTCTCCTTTATGGGCAACCTTTAACTGCTCCGTGGCATTGAGGCCGAGGAGGCCGAGGACGCCTCTTTTGTTGCTGTACGGCGAGCGCAGGAATGTCCTTACTGTAGACACTCTCGGAAGTCGGGTTTGAGTGTGCGACCGTCTGCGGCTTTGTGCTGGTGTCAGTGTGTGTCCATTTTCATGACAGATAGGACTGTGGGAAAAGTGCCCTTACAAACGCCGTCTATTGTGGACCCTCCATCTATTTGTGGTGCGGTTCACTCCGCTGATAAGTGATGGAGAGAACCGTAGATGAAACAAATTCAATCCAGTCCAGCATTGTGACTCGCTTACACGTATCACTTCTGATTAGCCTCAAGCCGGCAGGCCGAGCCGTCGGGCCGAGCCGAGCCCAGCTCTCCCGTCCCGTTGGAGAGCAGTCACTTCTCTCACTAAAGAGGCGTTCAGGAACCACTGTCAGGCCTCACTGTCACCGTCGTCACATGGTCAGCCATAATGGGCTCTGACTATTATTAATACTGGGCCCGGAGCAAGGGCCTCGCATAAAATATGTTAATCAAATCGGGCCCATGGGGGCCCCTCAAAGGGAGCTTTAACACAAATTGAAAATTACTGATGGCTTTGGAGGAAGGGAGGGTCTGGAGGGGGGGAGGCCCTAACCCTGTTAGTCACACGGGTCAGGGCTCAATGATGCTGCATATTTCCAGTCACTGTCAATTACCCTGAGACCGTCTGTGGAGGGTCGCATGCAGCCAGCGCTGCAGGGAAGAGAGAGCAGCTACTGGTGGCCGGGCCTGGAGCCCAACACCAGAGGAGGTGCACGAGAGACAGTTTGTGATCTTATGCCAGTGCTCGAGCTGTCAATCACATATCAGCTGTTTAGATCAGTCTCCTCCATCCCATAAAGAAACAATGCTGTCTCATTACCATACGACTCTCTACCTCCAGTGTGTTCATGCTGCTCTTACGCATCCCTCACATCGCTGCCATATATCTGCAGATCCATCAGCCTCATCGTCTCATCAGCCTCATCATCTCATCAGCCTCATCATCTCACCAGCCTCATCATCTCATCAGCCTCATCATCTCATCAGCCTCATCATCTCACCAGCCTCATCATCTCATCAGCCTCATCATCTCATCAGCCTCATCATCTCATCAGCCTCATCGTCTCATCAGCCTCATCGTCTCATCAGCCTCATCATCTCACCAGCCTCATCGTCTCATCATCTCATCAGCCTCATCGTCTCACCAGCCTCATCGTCTCATCGTCTCATCATCTCACCAGCCTCATCATCTCACCAGCCTCATCATCTCATCAGCCTCATCGTCTCATCAGCCTCATCGTCTCATCAGCCTCATCATCTCATCGTCTCATCAGCCTCATCGTCTCATCAGCCTCATCGTCTCATCATCTCATCAGCCTCATCGTCTCATCAGCCTCATCATCTCATCGTCTCATCAGCCTCATCGTCTCATCAGCCTCATCGTCTCATCATCTCATCAGCCTCATCGTCTCATCATCTCACCAGCCTCATCGTCTCACCAGCCTCATCGTCTCATCATCTCATCATCTCACCAGCCTCATCATCTCATCAGCCTCATCATGTCACCAGCCTCATCATCTCATCGTCTCACCAGCCTCATCGTCTCATCATCTCATCAGCCTCATCAGCCTCATCGTCTCACCAGCCTCATCGTCTCATCATCTCATCATCTCACCAGCCTCATCATCTCATCAGCCTCATCATGTCACCAGCCTCGTCATCTCATCGTCTCACCAGCCTCATCATCTCACCAGCCTCATCAGCCTCATCATCTCACCAGCCTCATCATCTCACCAGCCTCATCGTCTCATCATCTCATCAGCCTCATCATCTCACCAGCCTCATCATGTCACCAGCCTCATCATCTCATCATCTCATCAGCCTCATCAGCCTCATCGTCTCACCAGCCTCATCATCTCATCATCTCACCAGCCTCATCATCTCATCAGCCTCATCATGTCACCAGCCTCATCATCTCATCGTCTCACCAGCCTCATCGTCTCATCATCTCATCAGCCTCATCATCTCATCAGCCTCATCATCTCATCAGTGTCTGACTCCTCGGGGATGGATCTTTGTCCAAGCGCTAAAAGATTCGGTTCAAGACTTTATCAATGTTGTTCATCTGACTTGTGTATCCTGAGTTAAAGAGGATGAAACATAGAGCTTCAGCTCACTGAGAGTAACGAGCCTTTGATGAATCTCAAGGTTTTTTCACGTCTTTGGACGATATGTCTGTTCTAAGAAACAAAGCTACAGACCAAAGGGACCAATAAGCACGGGACAATTTAAACTCAAATAAAAACAATATAGATAATAAATATGTCTTCTTGTGAATAAGGAAGCAGCTTCTGCTGAAAAGGAGCGGGATGCTGACAACACAGCCTCAATATGGAAAATCATAAGTGAACTGCACATTTCTGGTCTTCTGGGCACTCAAAGCGCTTTAACACAATTCATGTCATCACCACTCACTCGTTCATACAACATTCGCACACCGTGGGTCCAGCTACCCAACGACACATGGCCGAGTGGAGCCAGGGATCGAACCGCCGACCCTCTGCACCTGCAAGGACTGTAGGATGAAGCCCCTTTGAGAGTGGAACAGGACACTTTTGCCCTGATGCCAAGACGCTCTGTGTTTTTAATATTTAAGATATGAAACTCCTCAAACCGGCATCACAACATGTTTTCCATCGTCTGCCTGTAACAGCCAGACGGAGGACGCCAGAACGCCGTACGGCGGTCGTGGTCGTGGCAAATAAAGTCTGGCTTACAGTTTGTGAGGGTTGGATGCGTAGAACAAGGTCGGAACATGGCGGTTTGAGTGTGACGCTAATTGAAGGGCACACTCGAGCTGCATGGCGGAGGATGCTCCTCTGTGATGGAGCGCTGCCATGCGTCTGACTCAGGCGGCCATCTTTATCTTAGTTCAGGAAAGACACACTCCTGCCATCCTTCCAGCGGCTGCAGCCGAGGAAAACAAAGGGAAGCAGAAGCTTTCTGTCTTCGAGCACAAGACAATCCCATCAGAAACATGTCGCCATTCTTCTGAGGGCTCAGCTGCCCACAGGTGATGCTTCAGAGCTCCAGGATAATCTCATTGGACCCATTTCCCAGAGTACCCGGGGTTTACATGTCCACACACACACACACACACACACACACACACACACACACACACACACTCATTCATGATGCAAACCGGAGCTGAGATAACGGCGTCTTGTGGGAGTGTTTGGGAATAAACTCCACAATGGGGAAGTTACTGAGACAAACGAGGTGGGAGGCATCGAACACACACTCAGAAACACACTCAGTCTGGAATAAACCCACACTGAGGCTTTGTCAACATGTTCGGATGGCAGAGAAAAGACAAGCCAAAGACACACACACACACACACACACACACACTAAGTGACATGAACAAACTCTTGTATTGTGTACACCCTCAAACAATTACACACACACACACACACACACACACACACACACACGCTTGCTCTGTGTGTGCGGTGGTCGTATCTCTGCGGCCAGCTCCTCTGCGGCTCCGAGGAGGGAAAGAGGATTATCTGCTGGTCGGCGTCACAGTTGGGCTGCGTTTGCGTGGACGCAGCAGAGCGAGGTGGGATAATGACATTTCATGTCTCTGAGCGCTGACATGATGCAACGCATCTCAGCGGTGAACACTGAGCGCAGGGAGCCGACAGCAAGACACAAACCAACAGGGAAACAGGAGCAGGAGGATGTTTGGTGAAGTTTAGAGGGAGATGTGCTCCATGTGTTTTCTCCCTTTAGATTTGTTTTACATATAAACATATTCCTTCCTAATATATTTCACATTACCGTGTGACACAGTGTGCATGTTGGGTCAAATGACCTCTATTAATATTTCAATTCACCAGCAAGGAAATTCAACCTGAATGCAGCGCAGAAAGCCAGCGTGATGGACGCTGGAGGAAGCACAGTCGAGCCTTCGTCTCTCTGCAACGCTGCACAGCGAGCAGAGAACACAGTCAAGACTTCAAGCCCTGTGCAGCACCTCGCTGTGTGTGTGGCCTGGACGTTCACATTACATCATTAACACCGTCTCGCTGACTGTACAGTCGCAGCAGTGTGTTCATTCACTGACTCCACCAGAGTGAAAAAGAGCTGGACGTCTGGACCCGTTTGATGTGTTCAAGGGTCAAAAGATCTGGTTTCTCTTTCCCTTCATCTGAGAGAGGCCCGAGTCTCTGCGGAGACGCCGTGAGAGCAGGAAAACAAACGCAGCCACGCGAGCGCAGCGCTCGTAGATCACGCAGCGCAGACGTCAGCGTGTTGGAGGTGTTTCCTCCCGCTGGACTTCAGTCTCACAAGGACCTTAATGCATCACAGCAGCTTACATATGCAGAGAGAAGCTCTCTCTCTCTCTCTCTCTCTCTCTCTCTCTCTCACAGAAACACACACACACACACACACACACACACACACACACACACACAATATGAGCCTAAGTAAATCATCCTGTCGTATGAAAACACACATATGGAACATAACCAGGTTCAGGCTGCGTCGTGTTATTGAAGTGATCCTGTAACCTGCAGCTGACCTCTGACCTCTAACCTTTGGGTGGAGATCGACAGATAAACAGCAGCGTTGCGGTGAAAAGCGTCCCCAGATTTAGCGATTTAAAATGTTTTAGAAAGAGTGGAGAAAGTATGAACTATTCCTCTATAGAAAATTCTCCCATTTCTCCAACAAACACACATTTTAAAATTCAGTAGATAACCCAGAAGATGTGTCACAAAGAACAGTAAACCTTTTGGAGGCGTGTGGTTCAGGAGCTGCCTTGTGCTCTCACACGTCTTCTGATCCCTTACCACACAACACATGACGACTATGCACAATTTAAACATTTCAATGGGAAGAGATACGTGTTGGTTATGCATAAAACCAATAAATATGAAATAGCACATTGAATCCACATGGCTGAGCTCCAGTGACGTGCAGTGAGGGTTGGAGTTGGGGAGGCACTGACTCACAGGTCAGATTTACAATCACACAGGACGCCAATAGGACAGGAAGGGAGAACAGGAGCGTTTCAATACGTTTCACGTCAGTGCAGCTGCAGCAACAACCGGACTTAGAGGAGACCGGACCCGGTGCCACGCGGGCCGTTACCGGCGGTCTTCAGGCCGTCACCGGCCTCACACCGCCCCTGTTCTTTTCTTTTCCTCCGCAGAGTTTAAAAGTTAAAATATGCTTAAAGCAATAAAACAATAACACAAGCACGCGATTATAAACGTATTTGTAATAAACGATAAAACTAAAATACGCGTCTAAGCGAGGTATTGGTAAAAGGTCAAGCACGTCATCAGGGAGAGAATACGTTTCTAGTCCACGTGATGGTTCTGGACCGCAGTTCGCAGGAGACTGGTCGGCATGTCGCAGTATTTCTTACTTTCACTGGCAAGTAATCCTCAAATCCTCCATTTCAGGGCAGAAATGTCAGCTGTCTGATAAACTCTAGCGTTGCATTTCTTGTTGTGGTCGTGTTGTTGTTTTTTCTTCTTTTACACACATGTAGAGTTCACCGGACAGCGGGCTCACTACCGCCCCCTTCCTGGAGGCAGCGGTACTGGCCCCGTTTATTCACGTCAGATCAATAAGACGTAAATATTACACACATATGTGAAATACATTACTGAGCACTATGGAAATAAAGACGTATAATAAAAGTGTCCATAACCATCATATTGGAAACATACACAGAAATGAGAGCAAGCACGCGCCATGTGCACGCGCTCAATCCAGTTTGTGAGTGATTGCGCAATCTCGTCTCCGTTGTATTTGAACAGGGAATACAGAAATCCCGCGATTTTGACTATAAAAATGGACAAAATATATTAGGAACCACACCAAAATCATAGACTGGAGGACAAATATTAATACTTATGTTATTTTATTCTTTTATTCTTTCCTTTCTTTTTCTTCTCATGCCTCACCTGCCTCCCCTGACTGCACGTCACTGCTGAGCTTCCCTCACTCCATTAATGCTAAAGCATAGAACACAATCACATAGAATTAGTATTAATATCTCATGTGGACTTACATTTTATGCATATAAAATGGTTGGCGCATTGTTTCTTACAATCCTTCCAGCTGGTTTCTGGAGCTCTCGGGGGTCCGGACCCTGGAGCTTCATGAAGAACCTCTTTGTGTGAAATCAAAAGCAGGCAAACTGTCACCGTTGGCAGTTGTTTGGACGTCGGTGTGGTGGGAACTTGTTTGCCTGGACTGTTTGTTTGTTGTGATGCTCTCTGAGGGGAACCTCCCACTCAATTGGCCCTGGGCTCCAGAGCAACTGGAGGACAGGTCACACAAAGGCGCAGTGTGACGGGGTCATCGCTGTCACAGCACAGATTTGGGGGATGTGCCAACTTGTAACTGACGGCATCGTATGGTTGCCATGTCCTGCTCTCCTCAAGTCACGCTGCCTGCGACCGCACACCAAAAACATGTTTACCAACCAAACCTGGGAGGATGGGCTGCAGCGATGAAAAAGACTGCTCCTAAAGGCCGCAGCTATAAAAGAAACAATAATCCAGCATCACAGGACCACCTCAGCTCCAGTTCTTGTTGTTGAGTGTGTGAGAGGCTGCGCTGGTGAGAAACACTGGATTCACAAAGAGTCTCGACTTCAAACGAGGTGGCTGACATGTGAATGGGCTGCTGGTGGGAGCCTCTGTGGGGTTTGTTGCCATGCAGGACGAGCCAAGGAAAGTGGGCACGCACCCGGCTGATCTGTGTGTGGACAGCTTGTCCCGTTCACCAGGCTGCAGGTTACCATAGGAGCCGCACAAACCCCGTGTTACAGAGACAAAGAGTGTGAGAGCGAAAGACACCGGCGACCAGGAGGAGGAAGAAGAGTCCACCCTGGAGATGCAGCGAGGACAGAAGACGGACTAAAACTAGTGGAGTGGCGATCAGGTCCGTGAGACTGGCGTGCCCTTCCATGAGTACACCTCGAGCTCCCTGGCTGCAGTCGCTGTTATGTCGGACATGTTTGTTCATTGCCTTCATATGAATCCACAGCTGCAACCTGAAACATGCAGAGAGTCAGAAAACAATCTCGGATCACATGTCAGGTGAAGCGCTCACATCTCTGAACTGAGGCAGGGATGCCGACCAGAAATATATTTATATTTTATTTTCACAGATTGGAAAGCTAAACTGTTGGGAACCACTTTCATAAGCTCTCTCTCTGCTGTTATGTCGCTGAGCCGATGGACAGGATCATGTAAAAGGTCTGGCCTCGAGTCTGTAATTAGTTGATCTCAACATGTCACACTGAAGCAGAACAATGATTTAAAAATATCCTAAAATACGTCTGGACAGCTGTAGCTAAACTTCTGACCAGGTCCAACCATAACAGAGTCAACCTCAGGAGGAACACATGTTAGTTCAACACACAAGGAAGCAAAGGAAAACCCCTTTGCTCCTGACAAGGAACACCTGTCTGAGTGAGTGAATGCTCAGCAGCGAGCGTAAGCCTCTGGGACAGGAGGAGGGGAGGATGTGAGTGAGTGTAAGCATGTGTATTTCTGTGCACAAAGTACGCACAAATACCCCGTCGGGGTCACACAAGAGTCCAACGCACAGCTTACAAATCAAACTTCCATGGCATCGTATGCTAGGATCAGGATTCAGATCGCATCGACGCACCGATCCACTTCCGCCCACACGGACCCAACACTTCTCTCTCTCCTCCCACAGCTTTCCCTTTCCCCGCCCGGCCGCTCCGCCGGCTGGCTGGCGAGCGCGCCGCCGGCTCGGTGGCGGTCGCCCCGTCTATCGGTCTATTTCCAGGCTCGGCGCCCGGCGCGCAGGCAGGCAGGCAGGCAGGCAGGCAGTCAGGCGGTGTGGTGGAGGGCAGAGGGGTGATGCGTGTGTCAGAGAGGCGCTCTCCCACATTCCCCCGGCGGCTGGCAGCAGGCCGGGCCTGCGGAGGGGGGTTCGCCTCTTTCTCACGACCTCTCAGGTTCCTGCGCTCATCTGGGAGCTATTCATTTCCTGCCAGAAACCAGCCTTCCCCTGCAACTGCAGGAGGAGGGGGGCAAGAGAGGGGGGAGAGAGAGAGGAGTTTGGCTTCAAAATGAGTCCAGGGCTTGGTACAGCAAGCCCTGGGCTTAAATCATAAAGCTCTCGCTTGTCTGGGCTGCAATCAAAGACAGCCCCAGTGACGGCCGAGAGAGAGGGAGAGAGAGAAAGAGGAACCATGGGAGAGAGAGAGGGAGAGTGGACCATATGGTAGCACTTAGAGCGCCAAGGAGGAAGCAGAGGGGCTTTCCCCCTCCTCCTGCTCTCTGCATGCACGCCGAGTGTGGGAAAAGTTAATGGACACGCATGGCGGCTCACCCCCCGGTCCTGTTGTGACATGTGTGCGGTCACTCCGGCAGCTCGGCCACTGCGCCGGGTAATTGGAGAGGCTCGTAAAGCTTTCCTCCAGAGGGGAAGAGCCCACTGAAGATGTTGGTGTGGGGCGGGGGAGGAAGGGAGGAGGAGAGGAAGGGAGGAGGGGAGGGGGGGCTCAGCAGCTGGGTGTCGTCCGGGTCGCACCACGTGCCTCCCAGACGTCCCGCGTCCAGCTGTGGCCTCGGGGCTCGGGCAGGAAGCTCGGCACTGGTCTGAGCACAGCTGGAATGCTGTGGGAACGTTTTGTGTAGGTGTGTGTGCGACTGCGTATTTGTGTGGAGACTGTTATCCTGTGTGGTAGGCCTTTCCTTGAACCTTCCACCCCCCACTTTACTCTCCACTACCTCACCCATTGTGCCCTTTGGCCAGGCATGTCCTCACCCAACACTCTGCACAAACACGCACAAGACGTATGCACGCACAGGCACGAGCGCACACATGGCTCCACTCAAAAAGGGATGCATGGCCCCCGTAAAAGGTGTGATGGAAATTCAAAATGATGGCACTTATCCACACTTTGTGCCTCTTAGCGCACTGATAATTGCAAACACCTGCACCCCCCTTCCCACACACACACCCTTCAAAGAAGGGCCACACTCGGATAGCCGGAGGGGGACACACACCTGGGCCGAGCAGAGCGCTACCACATGGCTCTCTGCTGGAAGGTTAGCGTCTTTCTGCCGTCACGGCGTCCTCTGGCATCGAGTCCCTCGGATCTGACTGAAGACACCAATCAGATGAAATCCTCATGTAGATGAATTTCTAGCAGATTCTGGCATTTTAAAGCTTCTTCGCTCTCAATTGGCACTTGATTGTGAGTTTAACAAAAATTTTCCAACTTTTAAATGGAAAGCGTCATCTTTGTCCTGATGAAACGGTTTTACAAAACATGTGAAAACAAAGATTCCAGTGACATATTTTATCAAGTCCAAAAGCGGCTTATTTTACTCACTGATGCAACCTGTGTCTTGACTTAAAGAATACTAATAGTATTGTCCTTTTTCCATGAGCATCTCTTTAGTAAACCAGAGGGTTTCAGTTCCACCACAGCGGCCCAGCACACTGCAGTACCGCGCTGCGCTGCTAGATGGCGTCAGTGACCTCTGGAAGACTGCAGCGTCTCCAGCAGGAGCTGAGAAACACCAGCAGATAGTCTCTGCATGTTAAGAGCGACAGTCTCCTTCCTGACTCAGTTACTGAGGTAATAGAATTACAACAGTTAGTGTGTACAGTCCGCAGTGCGACTCACTGCGCATGAGCAGAGTCGTTCTCAAAGACAGAAAGCTGCGTAAGAGAGAACAAGTTGCACAGATTGAACCATCAACAGATGCAGACGAGTCTCTCACTCACACACACTCTCTCTCTTACACACACACACACACACACACACACACACACACGCAATACTTCCGTTCTGTGTTGTTGAGGGTTACTAATGATGAAAATAAAACATTTCCTATCCATTTCTGAGCCAACAACACACTTGTTGAGTTGTTGTGTAAACAGCACACACAACGAAAAGGCTTCAATCACACAGACACGTATATATTTATATATTTTAAATACCAAATAAGATGCATAAACCGGCTAGGATTCGTATTATTTGCAGGTTTACAAATGAATAAGAAGATCTTATTTAGTTTTCCCAACAAACAACTCAAGATCATGTTTTTCAATATCATTACAAATTTATTTGTCTTCCAAAACGAAGAACATCATAAGAGCATTGGACATATCTTTGGCATCACACAGTAAAAAAAGACAACTCAAATATATCAAAATGCAGTGAACGGACTTCCACAATACAAATCTCATTTCAATATGAACTTTACAAATATAGTGCATTCTCTTCCATCCACCAGAAACCAACAGATCCAAAACAACTTTCTAACATTGAACATTGAACTATTAGCTGTCTTTAAAGTCTTTATGGCCCTTTCCCCACGTTTCACCAGGGGCGCCACACCGAGTCCGCGTTGCCTGACGGGGCTCCGGGGGACACGGCCGCCGGTAGAGGGACCGGCGTGCCGACGTTATTGGCGTAAACGGGGATAACGGGGCCGTTTGGCGCGAACGCCGCGTTCGGGATGAGGAATGCAAACTGTCCGTCGGTCGCGGGCACGATCTGGAACCCGCCGTACACCTTGGTGGCGTCTGACGGTAAACTAGACGGCGACGAGCCTCCTTTACAGGACGCCGGGTTCATGGGCAGGACCTGCGGGGCCGAGTTGGCCATCTGCATGGACGGGCCGAAGGACGGGTGCGTCGGGCCGCCGGCGGAGGGGAGCTGGTGCTGGTGCTGGTGCTGACTGGGGTAGTTCATGGCGTTGATCTGCGTCATGCAGCTGGCCAGGTGGCCGAGGAGCCGCGTCCTCACCTCGGTGTTGACGCCTTCGCAGGTGGACAGGAACCGGGTGACTTCGTTCATGCACTCGCTGAAACCGGCGCGATATTTCCCCAAGACAGTTGGGTCGGTGTTCAGAGCAGCTGCAGAAAAAGTATGTGATATTATAGTATATATAATATCCTCAGAATATCCATATGCACATGCATGTTTTGTTTGAAACAGGCTTCAACTCTGTCACGTTCAGACGTCTTTCAGCAGGATTGTTCTTAAACGCAACAGACAGATTAAACGCGACTCACCGGTCATCTGAGCCCTCTGGAGGTTCCGGAGATGCTTCACCGTCATCTCCAGGATGTCCGCCTTCTCCAGTTTAGAGTGTCTGGAGCTCTGGGAGGACGGGAAACACACATGGTTAGGATTACGTGCTGCCTTTCCCACTGTTTGACAGGGTCAGATTTTTAACTCTATTAATAACCAAGACGCTATAAGTGAGTACCTACATCTTTTTTGAGCGCATCCAGGATGAGAGTCTTCAGCTGCCCCAAGCTCTCGTTGATTCTGGCTCTTCTCCTCTTCTCCATTATTGGCTTGGATGACTAAAGATAAAAAACAAAGTTAGATTAACTGTTTGAATTCGTGCTTCGCCTCGGATGAGGGACCTCTGGAACTTGTTGTCCAAAATGAAACGTTTCAGGCATTTCGGAGCGGAAGGGGAACTGGTACCGACCTTTCTGTGCTCCGATGCGGTCTTGGGTTTATCCGGAGTTGTGTTCATGCTCGCCGGGGTTGCAGCGACCGGAGAGGAGGACGTTTTTTCCATCATATCGGAAGGCATTTTCGTTTCGGAAATATCCAACAAAACCACAGCAAATTACGATCCAGCGACGTCAGAAAAAGGGTGATGAATATGTTTTCAATATTCAAAAGTCCCCTCTCCCTCAAAGCAATCCTGAGATGTGTGTCGTATCGAGTTAAAATCCGTGTGAGCAATGCGCAGCGGTCGCGGCAGCGAGCACGAGCGGATGCAGAGTCTCTCTGTTGCCGCTCCGCGTGTGGCTCGTATTTATATCTCGCACTGCACGCGAACGGCTCGTGTGAAACTTCCCAAACTTTCTTTCCCACAGTAACTTTCCACCAATCAGGGCGCGGGACACGCGGCCCAAGGGAGGACGGCTCGTGGTCGGCGCCCTCCCATTGGTTGTTTGGCCGCAAGAGCTGGCGGCCAATGGCGCGCGGCCCGGGTTCAGGGCTCAGCCGGGAAACCGCCTGCAGTCTTCAATCATCGGACCGTTTACATATTAACAGCGGAGCCGCTGACTGGCAGCGCCACCGGGAGCGGCACCGGCCTTTCATCTCCAGGGCACGGGCAGCGGCGGGAAACAAGACGACGTCATCATGTACGACGTTAATACGTCTAACACCATAAGAATCATAATTATAATCATAATAATTAAAACAAAATACAATTTAAAATCTCACTCTACCACCAACACCACGATCAAATCAACGCGGCCCTGTGACTCGTGTGTGCGCGCGTGTCCTTTGATGAACGGATGAAGTTGTTCAGTGAAGGTGTAGGAAGCGCCAGTGGGAGAAGTGAAGTGGGAGAAGTGAAGTGGGAGAAGTGGGAGATCCCTCAGCTCCAGTCATGGCGCGGAGGGAACTACTTTGTTTAGTTTTCCTCCAAACTTCACAGACAGTTGGTGTCGAAGCTGTAACATTAGTGAAGAAACACGTAGAAAGCCAGCAGGATATAAACTGCCCGCATGCTAATGTGCTAACGTAGACTCGCGTACGTTCAACACGCGCACTGCATCTCCTCCACGGGAGTTCAGAACTTTGTGGAACACATTTTGACATTTAATCATCTGTCGGTGTTGCGAATGTGGAGCACGTGCCAGGATGTTTTATGAGCGCGGTGGTTGGAGGTTTGGCCGCCGGGCTGCCGGGGGGCCGCCGGGCCGGGGGGGGGGGGGCGGTGGTTTACATTAGAGGGGAAGGTAAATAGCAGCTGCTGTTTTAAAAGCCTGGGAAAACCACGCCCACAGAGAGAGCTGGAGCGGGCTCGCTTATCGGAATGTGAGCCCGAGCAGAGATATTTGTGAGCCCGGAGAGCTCACACGATCACACCGCTGCCTCCTCCTCCTCCTCCTCCTGCTCCTCCTCCTGCTGCTCCTCCTCCTCCTGCTCCCAGCTTATGGTCGCAGTTCAAGGCTTTTTTAGATTCCAGGTCATAATTTCATTTCATTATCTTTATTGCAGTGAGAGCAGACGAGCAGTCCAGAAATAAACGGGGCTCATAAGCTCGCGCGCTTCCCGGGTTGTGAATGTTGTCCAGCAGGAAGTTTAGACTAACAAGCCCCGTCTGACTAATATCCATGTGTTTAGGAGTCCGGTGGGTATTTAAAGTTTGGAGAGCGAGGTGATAATCACGTTCTCCTCGTGTTCTCTTTCACGATACTCATTCCAGGGAAAAAAGAACATTTCGCCACAAATAAAAAGACTGAAGGACTGATTCAAACTACGTCGTTAACTAAAATTATTTTCACTTTTTTTTTTTTTTTTTACAACTTTCCGACTAATTTCCCAGAATAAAAGTAAGAAAATCTCATGAACAATGTTGAATTCTGGAGGCTTTAATGCACAAAGATGTGCATGTGTTGAGGGGAAAACGATCCTTGTCGGACCTGCTTTATTGTTTGAGCACGAGCAGCTCAGCGCGCGCGCACACACCTCCAGCTGCTGCCGAGACCGCGACACGTGGCGCGCAGGCGACCGGGGGAAGGCGCCGCTCTCGCCGGCTTGCCGCCTGGATCTGCGGGGCGTCGCCGGCGCCCGGCCGCAAGATCGTGAATTTGATAGGCAACGCTGAGCGACACGAGGCTCCGGATGCTCTGTGAACACGCGAGAGCCGCAGAAATGGGCTTAAGTTGTCTCCCAGCCTGCACTTGATCACGCAGCAGCATATTACAATGTCTGAAAAACTATATGACATCACCGCCACGCACCCAGACTGGATGCGTGGCGGTATCTGAAGGGTAACGCATTTACTTTTTATGACACTGCGAACATTTCATTATCATGTGGACATGCCACTTTTAGGATATTGCTGATTCCATATCAAGCACATTTAAGTAAGATAACATCTTGTTAAATGGTTAGAAGGAGGTTTCCAGTCGACTATATTCTGTGTGTCAGAAGTATTAACCGACACACGGAGACATCAGTGAAACCACACATTTGTCTGGTGTGTAATTGCAAACTTTGCTTTTGGCAGACGGGAGTCTGGTCTGTGCATGTGCCTCAACCAGTTATAATCCTAAATATCCTTTATGCACAACAGCCTGTGTCAAACACATCAGTAGCAGGTCTCATTGTTGCGCTGCACACACCTCATCCCGCACAATGCCTCCAAAACAAACGAGTGATGTGAAGCCGTGTTGGTTTTGAAACGCTCTCCTGAGAGACTTTCTCACGCTCATGTTGCAAGAGGTCTGTGTTGGTGGACTGAGTCACGGCTCTGTGGGTCCCTCCCTCCTGCAGCAGCTGCACCTGGCGGCTCCTGGTCACCTGTGTGTTACCTGTTGCTGTCTCACATCCTCTCCCACAAGGACCACAGCGCTGTTGTAAAAGCTTTTCATCAGTTGGAGTTTGGAGACACTTTACTGATGAAAAGACATTTGTCTGCAGACAAGAAGAGAAACAAGCCGGACTACTTTGCGTCTTATATTTTGGACACATAGTCCTCACTCAAAATATTCACACTGTTTTCTTTCTTTTATTTACCTGTGACTCGCCCTCCTCTGTCTCCATCCCTCTTGATCTTATCCTCCTTTTTTATCTCTCTCTTTTTATAGCACCCTACCTTACCTCCCTCCTCCTTTTATCTCCCTCTTCCTCTTTTTTCCTTCCACCGCTCCCAGTCTTTCCCAGGACTCCTATCTTTATGAGCCCCCTCGACCATGGACCTCCACACACTGCAATAATGCAGCAATAATGCGATTAGGCAGGGAGATTGTGGGGCTAAAGTGTGTGAAAGTGTGAGATATGCCGCTCACAAAACAATCTGGCCGGCTGTCACCCTCTGCTCATGCCTTAATGTGTAAGCCATTGGTGGACAGAGCTGCTGCCAACGGGCTCATGGTGCCACCAGGGCGACCCGGGGTGTGTCGAGGGGGGTGAAGCTTAAATGCCTCTACGGCCTTTGAGCTTCATTAGAGGCTGGCAACAAGAGAGGAGCAGGCAGACAGGGTGCATCAGGGCCTCGGGGTGCCAAGCTGAGGGTGGCACTGTGTTGACGCAGCCTGCTTTCCCCAGAACCTGCCACACTGTGGAGGACTGACTCGACTTATCCAACAGTTCACACTGTGATTAGCATGGTCAACAAGTCACCAGACATCCTTTCATTTCCTCCTGAGCTGAGAGGCAAATGTGTGCTCAGTCGCTGCGTGTCAACAGCATGAACTTCTCAGCTCTGCTTGGAAACTGCAAACTACATCAGAATTATAAAAGTTTGACCTGAAATACTGAGTGA
>NW_027176221.1:199279-204279 GCF_023055335.1 Clinocottus analis | reverse complement strand
ATGAGATTCACTACAGAAATCAATGGGGTATTACACTGTTATCATGTAGGACTGTTACTAATGGCTGGAGCAATAATTACACCTTCGTCTTCCTCTGCTGAGCAGGACGAAGGCCGGAGCTTCCTCCTCCTACCTGGACCGAGGCCAAGCGTACGAGACCAGAGGATTACTCTCCAGAGCTTCAGCCTCCCTCCAGGAGAAAGAGGGCAGCCTCCCTCGCTCCCTCCCTCCCTCCCTCCCTCCCTCCCTCCCTCCTCCCTCCTCCCTCCCTCCACCTCCAGCCCTCGTCTCCCCCCTTCGGCCCTCAGCACTCCACCTTTCCCGTGGGAGTTTGCAAAGCCAGGATAACCTTGAGACCTCAGCTGGTTCGCTGCCAGAAACATTAAAGAAATTCCCTCCTTTTCTCTTTCTCTGCTCAGCTCTCCTGTCCCCCCCCCCCCCCCCCCCCCCCCCTCCAGCCCTCCTCCTCCTCATCACCGGGACATTACTCTGTTTTTCACACTCTGTGCCCCCTATTCTCTCCCCCTTCATTTTTAGATCCTTTTTTGCCTTCTCAGCCTCCTCTGATTGTGACTAAGATTAGCCCTTTTTCTCTCCCTCCCTTGTTCCCTCTCTTCTCGTCTTCGACAGGAGGAAGAAGGTGGGGGCCCGAGCAAAGTGGAAGAAAGGGCTGTTCACATAATCTCCTGCGTAGATGACTATTATCTGCAGATTGTCAAGCTGCCAATTTCAATTTAGCCGGCCCTGTTATCAGGCCAAAAATAAACGGCTAATTTGAAAAGTGAAAATCAAAGTGTCCCGACAGGAGGGATGACTGACGCTGATTGCAAACTAACTGTTTTGGTGGCAGCCTGCACTTTGTGTGGCTTTTGTCTCTCGCTCCTCGCTCCCCCTCTTGCCTCTCTCCCTTTCTCTCGCCGGCTTCATGGCTGTCATATTCCTTTAGTGCTGGAAAGGTCAAGTGCTGCTCGCTGCCTGTGAGATCTGAGGCGGCTCAGGATCCTGGGCCGCCCCCCCGCACCTCGCTTTGAGGCCACAATGCCGCTCGCCGCGAGCTCCCCTGCACGCCGGCGGCGGCCGGCCGGGTTGCAGAGGAATGTGTTGATCCCTGTTGGCTCCTTTCAAGCTCCTCCGAGGTGATCGTCTCCACGGGAGGAGGATCGGGTCTCCATGTTGATGGTGGAGAGACGTGAGAATGAAGACGAGACGCTGAGACGTCAAAGACCATGTTGGAGCGCTTCTGCTCTCAGTATTTCTTCACTCAGGTGATGTTACAGCCGACGGTCCTCAGACAAGTTGAGTTTTATCCTCAAGTTCAAAACGGATCAAAGGTTTCTACAAGAAACGATGCTCCAGCTCACTAACATGGCTTTGTAGAGGTTTTCTATGACATCACTACAGATGAGGCCTCAAGGCGCCGTGAGGCTCCTCTCTCTCTCCGTCACACACACACACACACACACACACACACACACACACACACACACACACACACACACACACACACACACACACACACACACACACACACACACACACACAGGTATGACCTCATCACCACCACATTCCAGGTTTCACTTCGCTGCCCTCCCTCTTTGCCAGAGTCTCTCCCTCTCAGTCACCCCCCCCCCCCCCTTGTCTCCCCCTCCTCCCTCCTCCCCTTAGCCCACCCCCTCCCTCTCTCCCTGCTTCCCTCCTTCCCTCCTCCCCCCCTCCCTCCCTCCTGCCACACCTTTCTCAGCTCCCTTGTTCCTCATCAGCGCTTCAGTTGACCAGATCACCTGATGATCAGGTGATCTGGTCAGGCTGCTGGCTGCAGCCCTCAGCATCACTCTGGTTTCAGGAAGCCGTTTCTATTCTCCACCCACTCGAGCCGGCCGCATCGCCACTGGGCAAAGGATTATGGGAAAGGCCATTGACATGTAAGTGGTGCGGCTGGAGTCAAGTGAAGGCTGCTGCAGTGTTAATTCCCATGATTTAAAAGGGCTGATTTGCTCCTCAAGGGCCATTAGGTGCTACTTTCTGGAGGTTTAACAATGGACAGAATGATATCTCGTGTACATAATCTTTATTCATTCAAGCAGCCACGCTGTGCTCACTATTCTCCACCTTTCACTCAACTCAACGCATACTGGATAACAAACTCCTTTCATTCCACCTGAATGCACCTCCTAAAGTAAACTGGCTCACCTTCTGGGCGGCTGATAGCGTCTGGAGGAGAGCATCAGGTATTACCTCCTCTGTTGAAACCACTCAGACTCACAGACGGTCAATAGGTTTCAGTGTATCCTGGTTTCACTCTGGTTCAGGGGCTCAGGTGAGATTGAGGTGAAGTGTACCTTTAACGTCTGCAGGGAGAACATTAATAACACTCAGCTGTTACTCAGACACACTGCTTTAATCCCAATTGGTCAAAAAGAATAAAAACAATGACCAGGAGCCTTTTCTCTGGATGTAAAGGAGAAAAACACAAAACACCACCCTCTCCTTCTTGCAGAGTAATTAGGGTTTGTAAAGAAAAGAAGGAGGCGGTAATGTTATGCCAAGGCCTTGTTTACAACTCTGGAGTCTTTCTGTGGACGCAGGCGAGAGCCGTCCTCGCTCTCTTCAGCCAACAGAGATGATATTCCCATCTGTTATGCAGCTTTCTGCCCGTGGCACACTTCTGCTGCTTTGTCCTCTGACTTCATTGTGTGGTCGTTGACATTTTTGCTTTCCCTTTTTTAACTTTTGATTATCCACACGGACAAGCGAGGTCATCGGTACAATGTCCCGACTTTTTAAAAGAACATAAAGAACATCTTCGCAGCTGTTTCTAATTTCAATCCAACGAACAACACACTTTGATTTTTCATAGTAACTATCGTGTGTGAGCTGGAAGTAAATACACTTAAACTCATCTAAAGATTGTGATTATGGTAAAATAATACAAAAGTCAACATTAACGGCAAATCTGAGATATGCAAACAGAAGAAAACTTAAAAAAAGAAAGCTTTATATGTCCATCCCCTCATTGTTTCCTTGGGATGTCCAACAGGGTGGACTGTTTCTGGATGTGAGGAAGCTGTCGCCACGTCAGCAGCCAGCGAGGTGTCAAGCAGCAAAGCATCATGGGAGTAAAACAGTCTGATAAGCCACGTGTCTTTAGTTCAACATCACGAGAGGTCAAGGGGTCAGAGGAAGGGCGTCACTGAGGAAGCGGCCGCATGTCCTGCAGGAGCCTGAACGGCAAGAAACATCAGATCCATTCGGGATAAGGAACCACTTCACTGGTCCGACTTCTCTGAACCCACCCTGTTGAACACAGATCTCTGTCAGAGTTCACAGAGCTGCAGAAGTCAAGTGATCTCAGGCAGAGACAGTCTGCTCGCGATGCACAGAGCATCACAGAGCATCACATCACAGAGCATCACAGAGCATCACAGAGCATCACAGAGCATCACATCACAGAGCATCACAGAACATCACAGAGCATCACAGAGCATCACAGAGCATCACAGAGCATCACATCACAGAGCATCGCCCCAGAACACCTGACGATGAGATGCAGGGTTTGTATATTTTATACATTTGTATTATTTTGATGAATAAAATCAATGGATTGGTCCGGCTGGGAGGACGCGCGGTCACGCTCAGGCGACACGCAGCTGATCCGGACGCAGCCCTCCATCCTGGACCCAGCTGGTGCTAAAAACATCACTTCCAGAACAATATCTGAGCTCCAGAGCCGAACTTCTCCCTGTGCTGAAGGCGACGTCCAGGACGCCCGCTCACCTCACCCGGTGCCTTACTTCAGCAACTCCAGTCAAATCCCCTGATCCCGCCCCCTCCTCTTCTGCCCAATCCCCTTCTTCCACTCACGGACTTTAATTGTCCTGGGAAAGTCACGCTCGGTCCGCAGAGCACAAAGCAGCAGTTTATAATTAATGTTCCAGAGGAGGATTACAGGAAGCTGAGGGCAGCCTGATCTGAGGCCCACAGAGTGTGTGTGATCTCCCTGCTTCAGCCAGACTCAGAGGGCTGTGTGTGTGTGTGTGTGTGTGTGTGTGTGTGTGTGTGTGTGTGAACAATGGGGATCTCCCTTCCTTGCACAGGATAATTCATCCATCTGCACCCTTCAAGCCTTCACCTCATGCTGCACATCCTCTCTGAACTTCATCAGGTTTCATCAGAGTTCCTGTGCGTGAAGCAGGCAGACGCAGTCTCGTGCTGCCCCTCCCTCTTCTGGGTGAAGGGTGGAGCTGGTGGAGCTGTGAGGACCCAGGAGAGGAGGGAGGGGCCACAGCTCCTGCCAGGCCAGGTGTGAGGCTGGGGGCCATGCAGGTAGGAACATGAAGCGTGCTCCACACAGCAGAAGCCACAGATACAGGAATGCTCTCTGCACGACGGCTCACTGTGAGCAGCTAATGCTGCACCTGCATGTCCCCATGAAGACAACTCACATTGTCTACGTTGCTGCTGTCTGATCCAATGGAAAACAGATGCTTTAGAAGTAGAGAGGAAAAATAGCTCGCACAATAAAACAGAAACTATTCCAATAGTGATGAGAGAGGAAGAAGAGAAGGATCAGGAATCAGCGGGTTCCTGTAGGTCCTGCCCTCTGGCACCGAGACAGGAGCTGCTGTCTTTCATCATCAGCATGCAGGATCACAGCGCTCCTCTGTGTGTGTGTGTGTGTGTGTGTGTGTGTGTGTGTGTGTGTGTGAATGTGAGTGTGAGTGTGTGTGTGTGTGTGTGTGTGTGTGTGTGTGTGTGCGTGTGTGTGTGAATGTGAGTGTGAGTGTGAGTGTGTGTGTGTGTGTGTGTGTGTGTGTGTGTATGTGTGTGTGTATGTGTGTGAGTGTGTGTGTGTGTGTGTGTGTGTGTGTGTAAAGAGAGGGCACGTAAGGGCCCAGACTGCCTGCAGGGCCCCCCACGCAGATGAGCAGTGGCACAGGAGCGCTTGGCAGAGAAAGGAGGAGTTTGTTCATGAGTGTGTGTCTGTGCATGCTTTGTGTGTA
>NW_027176221.1:171779-191779 GCF_023055335.1 Clinocottus analis | reverse complement strand
ATAATGTGTGTGTGTGTGTGTGTGTGTGTGTGTGTGTGTGTGTGTGTGTGTACGTTATACCACTGAAAGTCCAAGGATGGGTGCAATTTAACTGAGCCAGCAGAGAGGATAAGTGGCCAAAGGTTTCACGCACACACACACACACACACACACACACACACACACACACACACACACACACACACACACACACACACACACACACAGTCCTGGCTCTGTCTCTGGTTGGATGAGTGTCTCATGTTGATTGGGCCTCTTCCTCCTGTGTGAGACCTTGTTAGTCTGCCAGCCCTCAGTCTCATTCCCACACTCCCACATCGCTCTGTGGCTGTACGCTGGGATTCCCCATCATAGACACACACACGCACGCACGCACGCACGCACGCACGCACGCACGCACGCACGCACGCACGCACGCACGCACGCACGCACGCACACGCACACACACACACACCCATCACTATCATCATATGGTGGTCATTCCTTTTTTATTTGATCTTTTCTTCATGGAGTCACTTCTCGCTGTCCTTCCCTCACGCTGCTTCATGACATCACCGTTTACTTGTTTGTGTTTCATGGAAAGAGTTGTTGTTTTTTTGCAGGTCTTTGAGGTTATTGTGTTCAGCTACATCACTACATCTACTACATCTACTACATCTACTGCATCACTACATCTACTACATCACTACATCTACTACATCTACTACATCACTACATCTACTACATCTACTACATCACTACATCTACTACATCACTACATCACTACATCTACTACATCTACTACATCTACTACATCACTACATCTACTACATCTACTACATCTACTACATCACTACATCTACTGCATCACTACATCTACTACATCACTACATCTACTACATCAACTACATCTACTACATCAACTACATCACTACATCTACTACATCTACTACATCTACTACATCTACTACATCTACTACATCACTACATCTACTACATCTACTACATCACTACATCTACTACATCACTACATCTACTACATCACTACATCTACTACATCTACTACATCACTACATCTACTACATCAACTACATCTACTACATCAACTACATCACTACATCTACTACATCTACTACATCTACTACATCTACTACATCTACTACATCTACTACATCACTACATCTACTACATCTACTACATCACTACATCTACTACATCACTACATCTACTACATCTACTACATCTACTACATCTACTACATCACTACATCTACTACATCTACTACATCTACTACATCTACTACATCACTACATCACTACATCTACTACATCTACTACATCACTACATCTACTACATCTACTACATCTACTACATCACTACATCTACTGCATCACTACATCTACTACATCACTACATCTACTACATCTACTACATCACTACATAACTACATCACTACATCTACTACGTCTACTACATCACTACATCTACTACATCAACTACATCTACTACATCAACTACATCACTACATCTACTACATCTACTACATCTACTACATCACTACATCTACTACATCACTACATCTACTACATCTACTACATCACTACATCTACTACATCACTACATCTACTACATCACTACATCTACTACATCTACTACATCACTACATCTACTACATCACTACATCCACTACATCCACTACATCACTACATCTACTACATCTACTACATCACTACATCTACTACATCACTACATCTACTACATCTACTACATCTACTACATCTACTTCATCACTACATCTACTACATCTACTACATCTACTACATCTACTACATCACTACATCTACTACATCTACTACATCACTACATCTACTACATCACTACATCTACTACATCACTACATCTACTACATCTACTACATCTACTACATCTACTACATCACTACATCTACTACATCACTACATCTACTACATCTACTACATCTACTACATCACTACATCTACTACATCTACTACATCTACTACATTACTACATCTACTACATTCCTACATCTACTACATCACTACATCTACTACATCACTACATCTACTACATCACTACATCACTACATCTACTACATCTACTACATCACTACATCACTACATCTACTACATCTACTACATCACTACATCACTACATCTACTACATCTACTACATCACTACATCTACTACATCACTACATCTACTACATCACTACATCACGACATCTACTACATCTACTACATCTACTACATTACTACATCTACTACATCTGCTACATCTACTACATCACTACATCTACTACATCACTACATCACGACATCTACTACATCTACTACATCACCACATCACTACATCTACTACATCTACTACATCACTACATCTACTACATCTACTACATCTACTACATCACTACATCTACTACATCACTACATCTACTACATCTACTACATCACTACATCTACTACATCACTACATCTACTACATCTACTACATCACTACATCTACTACATCTACTACATCACTACATCTACTACATCTACTACATTACTACATCTACTACATCACTACATCTACTACATCACGACATCTACTACATCTACTACATCTACTACATTACTACATCTACTACAGCTACTACATCTACTACATCTACTACATCACGACATCTACTACATCTACTACATCACTACATCTACTACATCTACTACATCACTACATCACTACATCTACTACATCTACTACATCACTACATCTACTACATCACTACATCTACTACATCTACTACATCACTACATCTACTACATCTACTACATCACTACATCACTACATCTACTACATTACTACATCTACTACATCACTACATCACTTCTCTTGTATTGGGCATGATGGAGGATTGACCCCAGAACAAAGGGAAACTGTAAACTCTTTCTGCTTCAGCATCGTGCACGAGTCTGAACGGCACAGAGCTCATGCATTAAGAATGGTGTGGATTACATAAAGTATCTATATTTAAGTGACCTTTTCAGATGGCCTTCAAAGCCAAAAGTGAAAATGATCGTCTTTAAGGGTGAACTGCCCCGCAGGCTCCATTAAAGTTCACTTACCGTCCAGAGGAAGCGCTGCTTTACAGCGCTGTGAGCGGCGAGAGGGCAAATGATTTACACCCGCAAAGGGTTGGACTCAAACACCAGTAAATAATCTGCAGAACAGCCTTTAAACAATCTAAGTTTCTGCTAATCCATTAATTGGACATTAAATCATGACATCATAGAAATAGCTGAGATAATTCAACCTAAAAATCTACTTGGGAGGCAGGTGAGGTCCATGTGGGCAGAAACTTCTTTTCCTTGAGCTGAGGTCATGCTGCTTATGGGAGGAAGAGGTCATGGAAACAAAGAGTTACAGCTGGTGATGCGCTGCTTCATGTAAGTTATGATGCCAAGCTGCTCAGCAACTCAGCTGCCATTGGGATTGATAACTATTACAGCAATACTTGGAATAGTTATTGTGCGGTTAAAGCTGATAGACTTTGAAAGAGGAAATATCAAATAATTTCAGAAGGGTGAGGATGCGGAGGCGAGGAGTGTAAGGAAACACCGCAGACGTCTTATCGCCCTGAGAGCCGCGATCACAAGAGGGCTGAGAGAGAAGAGGACGGCCTCCATGAGCCCTGTGATCCAAGTGCTTTATGGCATGCTCCAGATCTGTATCAGTGTGGGAAAAGACTGAGGCCAGAGGACCTGTGTGTGTGTGTGTGTGTGTGTGTGTGTTTGGTTTGCGTGCAGTTTCTACCACTAAAGCAATCAAGAGGCCAGAGGCTTGTGTGCATGAATCTAAAGTGTGTATGTGAGTGTGTAGTTTGTTAGTTTCTGCCACTAAAGCAATCAAGAGGGCAGCGGCTTGTATGTTTAGAGTGTGTGTGTGTGTGTGTGTGTGTGTGTGTGTGTGTGTATGTGTGTGTGTGTGCATGTGTGTTTGCGCTTGGCTGCTGTGGAGCCTGATAAGGACTATAAACATCAGCCAACAGCAGGCGGCCAGGTTCACCCGCACGCCACGATAAGACAGAACTTTGACCCGTCACAAGTCTAACCGACCATTTAATTCTCTCTCTCACACACACACACACACACACACACACACACACACACACACACACACACACACAGCGTTAATATCAGGTCATAAAGTAAAATATAATTCTGTGTGATTAAATCTAACGTCACTGCCATTCCACCGCTGGCGGCGTTCAACGTGTCGCTCACACGGAGCCGATCGCCTGTCAGCTGTAAAACAGACTGGTTGGTAATGTCCTGAGCTATAAAGGGCTCCAGACTATTAGAGATGTTTTATGCCTGTTAGCTTTATTGCCATCAAAGGATGCTCATGCACACTGCATGATTTCACTGTGGGGCCTCCTAGGGCAACACACACCATGAGTTCATCACTTCTCTGGACGCAGACTTCCATAAACCTGCAAAGGGGTCGCAGGGTGCTGAGGCCACACCTCCATCTGTGGCAGGTTTAGCTATTAGTTGAGTCACAGATGAGTTCATAAGAGAGGCGCACTCCAGGGGGTGACTGGGTAAATCATGCTCCATTTCACCAATGCATTCGGCGGTACAGAGGCACACAAACACACACACTGACGCCACACACACCCAACGTCATGCAGGCACCAGACTCCACGGTGACACACTCCATCATGGCCACTGTGAGTCACCTCAGCAGCCTGGAAGACACAAAGCCTGAAGCGAGACGACGTGATGTGCTCCTGTGTGTGTGTGTGTGTGTGTGTGTGTGTGTGTGTGTGTGTGTGTGTGTGTGTGCTCTGCCTGTCTGGCTCCAATGATATCATCATGAGGAGACAGCGAGGGACGAGACTTGTCTGATGGACGGCACACTCCGCTCCCCTTCTGATCCGGCTTTCACCAGAAACGACCGTCTACTTCATAAAATAATGACAGAACAAAGAAATGGATGACGAGCGACAGGAAGGGAGAAGCAGTGGAGATGAAGAAGGAATGGATGTGCATAAGCAGCCAGGTCGCGGCCTCGTGCTGCTCCTGCAGACGCGTCCACGGGGACGAGACCTGGCCTGCGTTTGCAATCAGCAGCCACTTACACACTAAACCTGCAACACACACATTAAACCACCATTACATCAACTTAAAGATGTACTTATCATCTGCTTTATGACCAGCCATAACCACGATGGAGAGCACCTCCAGTAAATTCAGATTTCTCAGCTGCTGGTGAAGACGGAGCCAGAGATCAGACACGAGGAACTGCACTAAAATAACATACGGCAAATATGCAAAAATATGTGCAACTTTACGTTGACATTGTTGGATACACACTTGCATACAATACTGAAATGTAACATCTGCATGTAAATATCACCATGTGACTGTGATGGAGTGAAACAGCATCTCATTTAAATGCTCACAAATCCTTCGATCTCAGCATCTGAAGATGCAGCATTCATCATTTTATGGTCATATTCAGGTGAGATTTCATTGGTGCAGATGCATCTCATTGCCTCAATTTAGCGACAACTCTCTTCAACCCCCTCACCAACGTGTGTCACACCGCTAAACACCGTAATTAAAGATGTGGACTAAGCAAAGCTGCAAGCTGGCAGTGCAAAACCCTGAGCAGGCACGAGCAAGGCATCAGCAGACACGTTGATTAAACGGTGCTGACAAGCGCAGGCTGAGCAGCGCGACGGTGTTATTACATGTAACCAGATGAGCTCGGTGCGCTAGCTAGTGCCGTACGCTCACATGCACTAGCATGCATTTGCATGCACCAACATGCACTAACATGCACCAGCATGCACTAACAAGCATTAGCATGCACTGGCATGCACTAACATGCACCAGCATGCACTAACAAGCATTAGCATGCTCAGGCATGCACTAACATGCACTAACAAGCATTAGCATGCACTGGCATGCACTCGCAGCAGATGTAAACTGTGTTCAGAGAAACTCGGATTCCAACACAGAGAGTAACGTTCTGCTCATGGAGACATTAGTCCTCTTTATTTACATTACAAATAGTTGTTTTATTCTGTGTTAATGCTCTGAATATCGCAGAGAGAACATTTATTTATTATTATATTTATACTCATTCAGGCGATCACATGTCACATCAGCATCAGGAATCCTTTTCCTTTATACTTCACAAAAATGTCAATATTAATCTTTCAACACTCCTTCAAACCTTCAAACATCTTTCGACAATCATCCTCAATGAAGAAAGCAAGATGCTGGTTTATTTCCCCCCACCAGTTGTAGGAAATGAAAGAGAACCGACATCTTTGTATGAAATCTCAGCCACATCTAAATGACATTATGATTGTCCTCGTATTACCCGATACGATAAAATTACAGTTACAAGCCATGTTGTTTGAGAAAGACTGCAGTGAAAAGACTTCTTTACTTTCAGCTCAGCATCCGGTCGCATGAAAGCAGCGTGTCGCTCAGACTGGAGCCGGGAGACCAGAAGGAACCACGCGGTCACAAGACTCATCAGCTCAACGCTCTTCATCACAGATGTTATCGCACAAACCTCTGCCTGTCGTTGCTCCATGAACAGTCAGCTGATGTGTGGAGGCTGAGTGTCCTGCTGCGACACCGAGGAGAGGCCGTGTTCATACGTTACCGTGTCGCTGCGCTTAAGAGGTGTTAATTAGTTTCACACCGTTCGGCTAAAGGCAGCAGTTTGAGTCACAGCTTCCTTTTGCAAACAGTGGCACGTACCTGCTGACGCTGTGTCCCCTCAATAGAGTGCTACCTGAGGGGAGGGGGCTGCTCAATGCCAAATAAATCCTGCAAAAATAACCAATATTTTCTCATAATTTAAAAGCCACACATCCAGATCCTTTCAACGTACACATTAGTTCATTTCTACTTTATATAGTGTATTATATACTGTTGGTCAGACCTCTTCTGCTTGGAGCGACTATTAACTCTTTTCATAAAGCCTGCAAACTGCAAATCACAATAAACCTATATTTCATGGGGAAAAAGCCTACAGAAGCTATTCTCTCAATAAGCTGCTCTGTCATCTATTGATCAACAGGCTGAACAATTCACCCCAAAACGTAAATACTCCAAACCCCAGGTCTTCATTAAAGCTCATCTTCAGGCCAGTATGCAAATCTCAGCAAACACCAACTCAAGAACACTTGTTAGGACACGTGGGCTCGAGGCCCAAACGTCCGGCCTTCAAAGCACAAACGGCAACAGACGATCACACATCAAACAAACCGCTCTGACCTGAATCAGTGCTGGACAGAGTTTGTCGTCTCCATCGAAACTCATGTGAGCACAAAGAGCTCTGCCTCTCATTGTGAGCGGGCCGGCGTGTCAGAGAAAGCAGTGTTGACACAGAGGATGGAGATGGCAAACAGCTCGAGCAGCAGATTGGCTCATGTCCCACATCTGCAGGTCGTTCTCAAGAGGGTTCACTTCTCTGTGCCGAGACGCAGATGCAACGCTGGAATTAAGAGGATGCAGCGAACATCAAAACCTATCCATCTGGGGAGTAAAGACGGGTGAGATTAGGTGTGTGTGTGTGTGTGTGTGTGTGTGTGTGTGTGTGTGTGTGTGTGCCCCCACTCATCCAACACACATACTGAAACAGTGCACGTTGCTAATTCCAACAGTCAAAAGACCTCCCGTGAAAAAGGGACACAAGACCCTTTTTAAAAGGGAGCAGTTGCTCTGATCCCAGATCTGATTGTATTGTGGACATTAACATGCAAAGAGAACTCGTCTCTGTCCGAGGGTGCAGACCTTTCACAGCTCTGTGCACAACATGCAGGTCAGGGAGGACTAATCCACACACAACTGTTACCTCCAACGCAACAACAACGGCTTCCAGCACAAACCTCAGCTGACTGCACACGTCAACAATGAGAAGAGTTGTAATTTCAATAAAGTGATCTCACATGATTTGCATGATAATTGCACTTTGTATTAAATTCTGTCATAAACACACTGCAGCCTCGACGAATTGAATCCCAGCGGTCTATTTAACAAACAAGTTGTAATTCACACTTTGATATTGCAAAGAATAAATCACAAACACAGAAACAGACCTAACCTCACGCTGTATCTTAAATGATTTCACTTCCCACTCAAAGAGGATTTAAAGCAGTGTGGCTGAGAGGGCTCCTCTGTTGACCACATCACTGAGAGATAAAGATATAAATCTCTTCTTCCCTTCCTTTACCTTTAATGATGCCTTCTTGTTATCTAGCCGTGCCTCTCAGGGACGCGCCTGCCTCTCATCCTTTGAAACTAGTTGCATTGTTTCAGGCAAGGTTCGCGCTGAGGTTATGGGTAATTGCAAAAGCTGTTTTACATTTCAATCGGCGGTATAATCTCCAAGTCCCATCTTCCCAAACACAAAAACACTGATATCCCCCTAATTCATCCATTTAGACGTGATAATGAAGGGATCGGTCTAAAGTTTGCTATCCAGCACAAGCAGCACAACTCTTTCTGACGTCGCTTTACATGTGTGTTTTCTACAAATACACATCTTAAGATACTTACGCTTTAAGGAGTTTTCCTGTGTATATCGTTGTTGCTCTAGTCTTGCGTTTTCATTGCATTTCTTAGTGGAGAAATTGCATCACTGGGAAAAAAATGTTTCCGTCATTATTTCCAAGAAGTCCTTTGTCTAAACTCAAACACCTTGTGCAACTTACAAAAGAACACGACTGCTCCTCGGTGCACGTTCACTGTCTCCTTATGCGATGTTCCTTTGACACGAGGGTTCCTGTCCATTCCTCTTAATGGCAGACCTTCTCATGAGGTGGACCCCTTCTCATGAGGTGAACCCCTTCTCATGAGGTGAACCCCTTCTCATGAGGTGGACCCCTTCTCATGAGGTGGACCCCTTCTCATGAGGTGGACCCCTTCTCATGAGGTGAACCCCTTCTCATGAGGTGGACCCCTTCTCATGAGGTGAACCCCTTCTCATGGGGTGGACCCCTTCTCATGAGGTGGACCCCTTCTCATGAGGTGGACCCCTTCTCATGAGGTGAACCCCTTCTCATGAGGTGGACCCCTTCTCATGAGGTGAACCCCTTCTCATGAGGTGGACCCCTTCTCATGAGGTGGACCCCTTCTCATGAGGTGAACCCCTTCTCATGAGGTGAACCCCTTCTCATGAGGTGGACCCCTTCTCATGAGGTGAACCCCTTCTCATGGGGTGGACCCCTTCTCATGAGGTGAACCCCTTCTCATGAGGTGGACCCCTTCTCATGAGGGCAGTGTGTGACGCTGAAGGACTCTGGGACGAGTCCTTCATTGCTCATGTTATAAGTTTTATCTTTATTTGTTGCTGGAAAGGGTTCTTAACAATCAACAAAGCGTCCTTCTCATGTCTGGTCTGTCGGAGAGTTCCCATAATGCCTCGGTCCCCTTCACCTCACACAATAAAAGACCTCCGTGACATAACTGGGGCCCGATGGATTAGCATGTCCACAATGGACAGTGGGCACAGTGGACAGACCTGCACCCTTTACAGTCTATCAGGCCGGGCCAGTGGGACAACCACTTTTCCTAAAGACCCACCTCTTTACCACCTCTTTACATTTCTATGGGGCAACTCATTAGCTATGTAGGATCCCCTCTTTCTTACGGGCCTTTGCTCTTTGTCCCAGAGCCGGCCTTTGTCTCTTCTAAATGATGCCACACAAGGCCCATTTTCTGGTTCATACATGTTTACAGCCATGTAAGGTTTTTGTGGGGATCCTGTAGTTTTATTCTGCAGCCCATCCTTCCAGACACCATAAAACCATTACCCAACTGTTGAGGTAATGGTTGGCCATAGTGGCTCTAAGGAGGAGCTCAATGAGTCGGCATCCTTGCAGTGGGCAGATGGCGAGACAACACGCTGGCGTTCCCAGCTGATGTCACATTTCTGTTGAAACTCTGCCAACTGAATGAAGGTTGTGCAAGAAAGTACAATAAACACGAATGCTGACAGGTTTGGTGCCAATACACAGCAGTTAAGGAAATGATACGCATTGGAAAGGTTTTGCTTAGCAAGAGATCACGAGACACAAAGTACAAAGTACAACGTACAAAGTACAAAGAACCCGGTCAATACTCGCGTTGTGTGGATCTCCTTCACAAAAGTCAACATCTTTAAAATGTAGAAAGCAACTGTTTAGGTGTGTGTGTGTGTGTGTGTGTGTGTGTGTGGGTGTGTGTGTGTGTGTGTGTGTGTGTGGGTGTGTGTGTGTGTGTGTGTGTGTGTGTGTGTGTGTGTGTGTGGGTGTGTGTGTGGGTGTGTACAGTAGCCTCCTGGGGGGTCGGGTCATCCTGAGTGAATTAAAGGGCCAGCTGTGTTGCCGCCTGAAAGGAACATGGCGGCAGACAAAAGCAGAGATCTCTGCGTCCCCAAAGACAAAAGCGGCAGAGACAAGAGGCCGAAAGCACACAATCATGTCGTTGCCACAATGGCCGCGCTCCTGTAACCAGCAGGATCAGGGGGATCGCGGAGGGCTAAGCCGGCCGTGGCCGCAGGTTTCAGTTTAATTCCACTCTGCTTAGCACACAATTAATTTCACTCTCGTGCAGAAGCTCAAAGCTTCACGATAAGAAGAGGGCTGAGATTAAAAGGTGAGGCAGTAAGACTTCACTACAAGAGCTCAGAGCAGATGCTCACAGAGCAAAGAACTGACAACTGAGGAGGATGAGGAGAAAAAGTAGAGAAAGTAGAGAAAGTAGAGAAAGTAGAGAAAGTAGACTGTAACAGGAGTCAAACACAGAGGCTCTTCACTGTGGACAGCAGAGCCACTGAGCACTTTGACAGCACATGGAGAGTTTTTCAATCTTCTTTTTGTGTTGACATTGTATGAAAAGATGCTTGGGACTAAGTCGGGCTTTGGATGTTATTAACATCCCAACGAGAAAATGAAACAATTAAGTTAACCAAGCCGAAAAAGGTTCCCCTGCTGGCTTTTCCCTCTGGGCCAATGTGACCAGAGTTAATGCTCCTGTGGGCTTAATTCAGGCACAAAAGTAGCCAGACCGTGGAGACGACTAATTGTCGGTGGACTAAAGACCCGCTAGAAGCCGAAGGAGCTCAGGATCTTTTCCCAATGCAGAGCCCGAGGGCCGTGCGTTCGATCCCTGGAGTGCAGACATCCTTCTGGCTCCCCTTGTGCCTTAATGGCCGCCCTGCAGGGCGTCTCAGTTTCTGTCTGCAACCCCTGAAGCCATGAAGGACCGGGTTAACCCCCAAACCCATCACACCTCTGAACACGGGCTACAAAAGCAGTTTGCTTGTCACAGAGATGAAACCAGAGCCAGTGCTCTGTGTGTTCAGACAGAATATCCAACTGCAAGGTGACATCTCCTTCTGACCAAAGATGTCATGAAAAGAAAGAAAAACTAAAATCCCCAATATCAATCGAAACCATCGCAGGAAAAACATCCTAAACATCAACGACTCAGTTAAAGACCACGATGACCTTTCTAACTCATCTGAAACACTGACTCAACAACACGTGAGCTGGACGTTCATCCGTCTGCGTACATGCACACGTATGAAGGAGCGCTTTGCTCGTGAGTGATGAGTGATGCCCCACAACCAATCGATTGGCCAGTGGCGGTCAGAGATAAGAAGCTGGACCCGACGGCCTCTCCGCCATCCATCTCTGTCCACTTCTGCGTGCCGCTGATCCTTCAGTTCCTCCATTATTCCTCCAGATGCTATCAGCTATTAGCACATAACATCACGCCCACCGCTCTCTCCCGGCTCGCTGGAGACCCGGCCCGTCATGAAGGTTTTGTGGTGAGCCTCCGGCCCCTTTCACAGTGTCAGGACCCCAAAGTGAACTTCTCTGGAGATGAGTGATGGGATCTACTGGCCCAGATTGAACATGCTTTGAAGACGAGCCGGGGTTTTCAAAGATAACACAATGGCTGATTTCATAGTCAGGTCTAACTTTGGACTTTATTGGATACCATTTTGTTTCTGCTGGAGATTTCCATGAATGTGTTCACGAAATAGCAAAAAAGAAAAGGAAAGGTGAAACATGAATTCACACAGAAATCCTAGTTTTATGAGAAGAGCCAATTGGAGCTAATGCTTTTGACTTTTGCTTTTGACCAGGCGAAGCGGACAAAGTGGACGGCCGTTGTTTTATGGAATTACCAAGAAAAAGACATAATCCTCCTAAAAACCTGAGACAACATCTTCCTAATTATAGGATCAGATTAGTACCAGCTGCTGTGCAAGTTCTGAATGGATCTGAACATATAACCTGCACATCTCTGTTGGTGATCATAACCGTTCCCTGAATTAGACCGTGCTCTAATTATACTTGATGTTGCTACACAAGAGAACATCAGATAGTTCAATAATAATCAGTTTTAAAATCTGAAAACCTGAAATATACCAACATTAACTTCCAGTTCTTTCCAAAGATTAGAACAAATAATAATAATGCAAGTATTAGTATCTGACGCGCAGCATGATGAGTTGAAGAGGTCTGAGAGCAGCGCGCTCGGAACCGTGAGGAACCTCGTTCATCACAATGGAAACATCCTCCCATGGAAACACTGTTCTTTATAAAGAAGACTTTAACCAGAGAACCATCCGTCCATCCAGGAATAAACTGTCGTGATCTCACGAGCCGCTTTAGGATTCCATGATGGAGCACCGAGGCGGTGTATCTGAATCCATAACCAACATACCGAAGGTTATGCATTTTAAAATGAAAAACATATCAATGTGGATGTAGATTAGTTTGGCCATTGCAGGGGAGAAGTGTCATGCATGTACCAAAAGAAGTGTATGACTATGACGCTGTGATGGTATTAGTGTGCAATGATCTACTTTCAGCAGCCGGGATAGAAGGTCAAATGGACGGACGATGGCCACTGCATATGATATTCATAGCAACACAGATCCCTTCATGGGAAAACTACATCACATGAAACTACATCACAATCTTCAGATTGCAGCTGCTTACACCAAAACTCACATTTTCATTCTGTTGCATGATTATTTCCATGAAATTATACCTCCTTACATATATCTGCTAACATCCCAGCTGGGCTGTATGAACCTCTGATGAAGGGAACTCTGAATCTCTCTCTCAACAAGACGCAGGTGAGCTGTATTCAGGTGCTCTGTAATGCAAACGCTCCCAGATGAACTCACTCTGCCTTCTGTGAGCCCAAAGAGACTCAGTCCTGCTCCCCAAACAAGTCATTTGCCTAAGCTGCCTGTCAGTCAGGTGCATTTGTTTGCTCTGGGTTTAGCTCCGTGGGGCATGGAGGATGCTAATCGTGTTGGTTTAGAGGGGGTCCTTTAGGTGTGTGCTTGTTCAGCAGGAGCACCTGTATGAATACACTGGCATGCCTCCAGTCCATACAGGAAGCACTGTCACACCTTTTCTCTTGCGAGGCAAACAGCACTTCAGGCTTCATGGGGTTAGCGTCCTGCAGAGTCTTTCTTAGCTTAGTCTAATGTTAGTGATTATGCTACCAGTGTGAACCTCATGCCATTAACAAAACAGGGGTGGAGACGAGGAAGGAAATGTCGACAGGAGCCTGAGTTTAGGCCAACCTCATTTATAATTTGACAACATGAATGCATCGGTAAGACCTGGAGCAAACGGGTTTACAGAAATAATGAATGCTCATGTAATTAAAGAGGAATTCAGCAAAGTAACTAAAAAAAACTCTTATTCTGAAACTTAAGCTTGTTAAACTATTCCTGGAACTTTTCTGAATAAGAGCGGCCTTCCCATTCGGACTATTCTCACTACAAAGTCCCTTTAAAGCACCTTCTTCACCTTCTATTTGTCTCTATTGAGAAGAGCCACATCGCTGGCACCTAAAGCACAATATGGATAGGCGGCAAAAAAACACAAAAAGGCATCTGTGACATAATATGAAAAGAGCCATTTTCTAACATCCTGGAGGGCTGGAGCCAGTGTTGGCCGCGGTGGTCAGCAGCCATTGGAGTGGTCAGCGTGGAGAATTCACTGTGCTCCATCATTCTGATGGCTGTGTCCAATTGCATTATGCCAGAGCAGCAGGTAGCCCTGGCTGCCGGGGTCGCGGCGCTGACCGCCTCGCCTCATTGGCCCAAAGGCTCTGGCCAAGGTTACCGGGTCAGGGCCTTGTCCGGACGCGGGCTCGGCTCCTGGCCAATGGGTCGAGCCGGTCAATGGAGAGAAGAGGTGGTCAAACGAATGATTTATAGACGCGCTGGTTGGAGAGAATGCTAAGAGGCTGCACTCAAACCTTGCCAGGGTTTTTATTAACCTTTCTCTAGGCACAATATGTTCCTGTTTTGCTTATCCCCCACCATCATCTCTTGACATGAACTTTTTAACTCAAACTCGCAGCTTTTCAAGACTTTTTCATACATTTAATTTCACAAATCGGATGCCATGGAGTCATCTTTTATTTTTCCCTTGCACGTGTTCCCCCTGAAACCTTCCGCTAATGAACAAAACCTGGGCGAGCTCACATCTTTATGAATGTGGTTTCAAACTATCTGCTGCCAAAAAGAAAAGACGAGCTCGATGTCGCAAGCTGTTTATCGCTTGCCAACCTCTTTAAGTGATTCCATCAATGGGGACGCGAGGAGGTGAGTCTGGAGCCTCACAGGCGTCCGGCTCATGGGAGGCAGGCGAGCTCTGATTGCCCCGCACAGCGTTTTGTTCTTGTTCGGGTATTGTGAACAGATGGACATCATACCCACTTGCCCAAATCAAAGATGGCATTTGTTTTTCATGTTGTATGATTTTAGGACCAGTATCAGCAAAAACAGCTCGACTTGCTTTGAATCATCACACAAAGTAAACATTAGCATCGACATCATAAAACATGAAGGGAAACAGCTGCTGGCTCCTACTGCCAACAACGTAAACCACGGACCCAGCAAGAGTAATGCTAGACGGCCTCAAACACAAACTACTGGGCGACGTTTCCCTCATTCAAGGAGTCACAAACCGTCCCGTGACTGGAGGAAGGGCACAGCATGTGGTTCATTTCTGGGGACACACTTAAAGGTCAGGCGCTAATCCACAGACGTCTGTGAACGTATTCTCTGGCAGGATCACCAGCTGCCATGTGCACGTGGGTGGACAGTTTGTCTCCGCCGGCCTGCAGAGCCGAGGCCCACGGCCACGAAACCTCGCTGCCCTTTCAGCTAATTGTTTGTGGGTTGCTTTTAAATTCATTGACAGTCTTCGTGATATAGTGCTTCTATTGTGTCTTCAACCTATTGTGAGCGGCATTAACTCCGGCTCCGGCTTTCCTGCTCTTGTGCTCCGTGGCTGACCGGGGGCAAGAGAGCAGCGTGATGCCCAGCGGGAGAGCCCTCTCCGTGGGCAGGAGGAGACCTCTACAGGTGCCTCAGCTTCTCGGAGCAGCGTCCTGCTGCTCAAAGTGTGTCGCCCCCCTGGGGGAGTCTTTCTGGGACTGTCAGCTGTGAGGCCCCGATGGGAGATTTGTTGATATGATAACTCGATTAGGCTCCAAGATGGACGACATGGTGGCAAAGAGCAAGTCTGCAACTTGCAGGGAGGTAGGCACTCCTCTCCTTAACCTCTCCCTGGGAGACCAGCGCTCTGCACAAGCCATGTGGCGTCCAAAAACTAGAGCTGAGCCTCCAGTAATCAGTCTCCTGAGCAAAGAATCATGATCCCTTTAATAACGGAAGTAAAGAACCAGAACAGACTTCAATACTTCAGACAAAAGAGCCCTCCCTAATTAAGAGCACTGAATGTGAAAGTTCCTTATTATGTGGATTTAATTTGAGGTTTTAATCAGCTGGCCTCTTTCTTGTGCACCTTACTTTCCTAATTGGCCAGGCATCATTTCCCAATTAACTGTAAAATTGGTTGATGATTGCCCTAAATTGGCACTAGATATCGGCGTACAGCTTTAGCAGGAGTTGAAGATAAGTTATGGACTCTGTAAATTGGTAATTCATTTTAAGCCATCAAAGCTATTGTGGTCGCTGTGGGAGGGATATGTTTGAATCCCAGGTAGTCAGACTGGTATCATCCAGTAAGACTCCAAGGTACACCAATGTTCTCCAACACTGCTCCACTTCTGAAACAATCCCAGCTCACCTATGGCAGCCAGCGTTGCTTTATAACCTCCTTTCACTCGGCGGTGAAGTTAGAGACTAATGGTGGATTTAAATCAAAAGAGCTGTTCTCCCTGGACGAGGCTGCTAAAAGCTCTGGCATATCCACGCAGGTGTAACAGGGTCAATCAGTAACCACTGGAGAGTTAATTAGAGATAAAGTGGATGTTAATGGGAAGGTCTGGCTCACACACTTCAACACACCGACCTGTACACAGTCTGTTTGATGACGGCTTGCTCGTCACGCCAGAGCCCAACTTCATGCATTAGACCACAAAAACTCTTGTCTTCAGAGCTAAAACAGATATTGAAGCATCCTGAAATTACAGAAGAAAGCCCCACAAAGTCACCCTCCTGTCTTCACACACCAGCAGCTCATCTTTCCCATCACACTCTCATAGCCAGAAAGCTAACAACACGACTTACAGCTAACGCCGCAGTCTGGAAGATCAATACGCAGCAAGATCGCTGTCCAGCTGTCCTCACACACACACACACACACACACACACACACACACACACACACACACACACACACACACACACCCTCCCCTGGTCTCAAAGCCAGGCAGCGACTCAGACAGGATGTAGCACATGTGCATCGCATTAGGCCGTCCTAACCGGCGGCCCGTGGGGGATCTGAGCTCTCCAGCTGCTCCTCAGTCTCTGAGCTGCTCGTCCTCCGACCCTCTCAGACGGATCTTTCACACATCCCTCCACCCGCCTCACAGTCACAGGTGGGAATGCCTTCACACAGACCCACAACAGCCTGTTGTAATGGGTGTGTGTGTGTTTTTCCCCCAGCGTGGCATCAGAGACAGGGGAAGCCTTTCAGAGCCTCACCGGGTCACACCGACATGGCCTCCATCAGAGACACGACCAGGAGGGTTCAGGTGCAGGTTGCTGTGTCCGTCCATGGAGGAGGGGAGCTGGGGAACGCCGCCGAGCGCCGGCTCGTCACTCCGAGCAGCCGCAGGAAGTGGCAGCGCGATGCCATCTGTCCCCGTCTGGGGAATCATGGGAAAAGCACTGAGCGATAATATACTTGAGAACCGAGATGGTTTTTTTCACAAAAAAAGCCTTTTGGACTCATCACCGCCTCAAAGTGAAATCTCACAGGTGAGCTTGAAATATTAGACTTCTGTGTTGGACATTTGTCAGACCAGAGACAGGATCCATCCACCACAACGATGACAGACGGTACGAGCAAAGATTCAGTAATACCAGTGAGCATCCACCAACATGTTTCTCCACTAAAACACACGCTGCAAATCAAGTGTGAACTACTGAAGTAATTATTTTACCCAAAACAGCTAATTATCCCAAAAATAACACCACATCAATACTATAATGTCTCAACAACATCAGATAAAACTGAAGTGGATGGTTACAGCTCCATCAGACATTAGCTGGAGCTCCGTGCAGCTCGGCTGTGATGCATTATTCAGTCCTCAAATTCATTTCACGCGAGTATGAAAGGCATCTCGTCGCCCTCCTCCTCTCCACTGTCCGCTTGCTGTCGTCTTCACACACACACGCTTCACACATACACACACACACTCTCTCTCCCTCTCCCTCTCTCCCTCTCCCTCTCCCTCTCTCTCTCTCTCTCTCTCTCTCTCTCTCTCTCTCTCTCCCTCTCCCTCTCCCTCTCCCTCTCCCTCTCCCTCTCTCTCTCTCTCTCTCTCCCTCTCTCTCTCTCGTGGTGTCGCGCGTGACACAAAGAGGGATGTCGTCAATTAACTGCGGTCTCTTAAAACATGAGATGACTCAAAATGTTGTTTTCTTGCATATTTCCACAAAAAGAGCAGCGTCAAAAGAGATCTGAGACCCAGAAACCATAGAAACATCAAAAACAAAACATTCAAGGCTGCCAATGACAATCTATTGTCTAATATTGCTGTTAAGAGGAAACTTCATTCCCATTATTGTCATCTATTGTCTGCTATTGATCAGAAACTATGAAGAGCACAGACGGGCAGGCATTAATATGCGTTTGATGTATTCATGATGTAATAATGTCGACGCTCTTTAACCCTTAAAGGAAAGTGATGCACTCAAGCAAACGAGAACAAGTGTTTAGCTTGAGATGACTTGCTGCTTCCTGTTTTTATTACGTCCTACTTTAAGGTGTACCAAACACTACACTGATCATACACTGATCATACAGTGTATGATCATACAGTGTATGATCATACACTGTTCATACACTGTTCATACACTGATCATACACTGTTCATACACTGTTCATACACTGATCATACACTGATATCTCAGATATAATTCATCCACGTGTTTGATGTGAGAAACCACACTTTGTAAAATAAAGCTGTTGACACATTCTTCTGTATTAATTGAGTTTCTGGACACAAAGAGTCTGCAGTGGATGTCTTGGATGACTTCATCACCTTTCATCTTGCAGCAATGAGTGAATATTTCAGCAAATACTTCAGACGTCAACCACCGATGACCCATTTAGCTCGGATGCACCAATCCCAGCTTTTCAGCAGCAATACCTGAGCTTCAGGTCATTCCACTTCAAGAGCAAACCTTTTTCAGAGAAAGTGATCAGGATGAATCTCTACGTGCTCAAAACAATGCAGGCAGCTCATTCTTTGACTTTTCCCCATTCGTACACAATGTGTGTTGCATTCAAGGTTCAGTGATCAAGACGAGCACTGTGGGCGTCCGTGAGTATGAAAACACCGACAACATACTAACCGCATGCGTGTTCTCCCGGCCGGGTCCTGCAGGTCAGTCCTTCATAGAGAGTCAACACACTGGAGACGGTTGTGTTCTGCAGACACGCACATCACTGTGCGGTTTATCCACAATCAATGTAACGCAAAATACAACAATAATCCTGGTGAAAGAATTGAACGTCACAGTCAAACGTAAACTACACAAAGTCTTTGATACGACGTGATTAATGAAACCAGAATGAGCCTTTTCAAAGCTGTTGGTATCATCTATCAAAGAGGTTTCAGAAGTGGGCTGGCTCTGGTTTAATGTTCACATGGAAGAAACGGCAATGCAACAGAACGAGCTAATCACACACAGACAACAACACATTTCTCCCTGCTGCTGCTTTAAACCCCCAACAAGCCTTGAATGTGACCCCCCAACACAACCACCAAGCAGGAAGTACGTCGCAGAAGACTGAACCAAAGACGGATGTTTCAATTCAAGATGTTAAAGAAAAACTAAATGCAATTGTTTTTCCTTCACTTCAAACAAGTCAGGCGAAGACAATCCACATGAGACCAAATTCCTGTCGGATGGAAACGTTTTCTTTAGGGCGGCTTCTCTGTGGCGCATCCCAATGAGGGTCAGACACGTTAGGGCTTGTCCTATCACGGACACATGTTCTCCATTGTCAAGCCGACTTCTTTCCCAGCCAGGAGATCAATGCGCCCTGTCAGGATCACCCACTTGCTGTCAGACCTCAGAGTGATGCTATAGTGGCGCTGGGTGGGAGCAGGAGGACGGCACACTATGGAGAATCTCATAGGGAAGTCTGCATTTTACTTTCAGGGAGGGTGGGGGGTGATGGTTAAGAATCGGGGCCCTGTGGGGTGCAGCGCTGCTCGCATCCTGCAGGTAGTAAACTACAGATGAGCGCTAGCAGATGTGTGTTGGCATCTGTTGCTTCTTACAGCTACAAATACCACATTAAATATAGATAAAAAGGAAGCTTTTGGCAATAGCCATGAGTCCAAAACTATTTACAGCAAGAGGAAGTTCTTAAGTCAGTGATGAGGAGCAATAATGGATTCTAAGGGATTCATTTGTGCTCCAAGACAATGGAAATCTTAATTATTGTTAATTAACATCATCTAGATAATAGCACCAGCTCA
>NW_027176221.1:160000-167500 GCF_023055335.1 Clinocottus analis | reverse complement strand
GCGGCGATCGCTCGCCGCCGGCGCTCCTCGGCTTGACCACCAGCTCTTTTATCGTTGGTCAGCGCGGCTACAAAAGCCCACCAGGAGACTGACCCCTGACTCACCGCAGGGGACCGGCAGGCCTGAGCGGGGTCAGGGCAGCAGAGGCCGGTGGTTAGAGGCCACCGTGCTGGAGACGAGGCCGATCCAGAGATGTTGACTCTGCAGCCTGACCCTCTCCCCTGCCGGGGGTCAGGCCGAGCTCAGAAGTCTCCTGCAGAGCGCAGGAGGCTCATGGAGCTGAAGCTCAGTGCCGACCGCCAGCGGCCGGGCGGGTCGGGCTCCTGCTGCTGCCGCGGGTCAGAGAGTGAAAGCAGTCGCGCTCATTAGGGAGGAAATCTGCTCTGGAGAAATGTGTGAAAAGACCCAATTAGCTGGAATTAGTTTGCACAGAGCAGCGACGCCCCAATTTATCATATTGATCCGACTCTTGCTGTTCAACCCAATTCTGCACATCCAGCAAGGCGTGATGCAGAACTAACACCCAGAGCCAGTCCAGATGGTGATTCCCTTAAGAGTCCACAAGCAACAGTATCTCTCTCTCTCACACACACACACACACACACACACACACACACACACACACACACACACACACACACACACACACACACACGAGATGTGGGGATCCCCTCAGGACCTCCAGTGAGGCGGCGTGTCGAGTCCCTGATGTGTCTCTCAGGGGGTTGGCTCAGGTCGGCCGCTCTACCCGTGTGTTGGCTCAGGTCGGTCGCTCTACCTGTGTGTTGGCTCAGGTCGGCCGCTCTACCTGTGTGATGGCTCAGGTCGGTCGCTCTACCTGTGTGATGGCTCAGGTCGGCCGCTCTACCCGTGTGTTGGCTCAGGTCGGCCGCTCTACCCGTGTGATGGCTCAGGTCGGCCGCTCTACCTGTGTGTTGGCTCAGGTCGGCCGCTCTACCTGTGTGTTGGCTCAGGTCGGCCGCTCTACCTGTGTGATGGCTCAGGTCGGCCGCTCTACCCGTGTGATGGCTCAGGTCGGCCGCTCTACCTGTGTGATGGCTCAGGTCGGCCGCTCTACCTGTGTTGGCTCAGGTCGGCCGCTCTACCTGTGTTGGCTCAGGTCGGTCGCTCTACCTGTGTGTTGGCTCAGGTCGGCCGCTCTACCTGTGTTGGCTCAGGTCGGTCGCTCTACCTGTGTGATGGCTCAGGTCGGCCGCTCTACCTGTGTGATGGCTCAGGCCGGCCGCTCTACCTGTGTGATGGCTCAGGTCGGTCGCTCTACCTGTGTGATGGCTCAGGTCGGCCGCTCTACCTGTGTTGGCTCAGGTCGGTCGCTCTACCTGTGTGTTGGCTCAGGTCGGTCGCTCTACCTGTGTGATGGCTCAGGCCGGCCGCTCTACCTGTGTGATGGCTCAGGTCGGCCGCTCTACCTGTGTGATGGCTCAGGTCGGTCGCTCTACCTGTGTGATGGCTCAGGCCGGCCGCTCTACCTGTGTGATGGCTCAGGTCGGCCGCTCTACCTGTGTGATGGCTCAGGTCGGTCGCTCTACCTGTGTGATGGCTCAGGTCGGTCGCTCTACCTGTGTGTTGGCTCAGGTCGGCCGCTCTACCTGTGTGTTGGCTCAGGTCGGCCGCTCTACCTGTGTGTTGGCTCAGGTCAGCCGCTCTACCTGTGTGTGGGTTCGGGTTATCCAGTTTTTGCAGTGTGGGAATTTTATGCACCAATGTCATGCCAGTTCGATCTCCGCATGTCAAAGTGCCGTTGAGCAAGACACTGAACCCTCAGTTCAGAAAGTGATCTAAAATGTGACGTCATTACACTTTAGTAACATCTCTGTGGAGAAATTTGTGATTTTCCCCCTCAGAAAACATCACCTACAAAGCGTCAGTGAGCATTTGTGCAGTAGCTCATACGTCTGTAGCCATGCTATCCACGCTGTGAGGCTATCAGCCACAACTAAAGGGTTTGAACTACATGCTAACATCAGCATGCTAACGTGCTCACAATGGCAGGTAATGTTTAGCAAAGGTTTTCATATGCAAACCTTTTGAAATGATCGCATTTAATCCAGAGTTGGTCATTTATGTATCATATTTAATGGAACTCCATCCAACAGATATTTCACTCAAAAACACAAACGTCAAACTGCTGATGAAACATCTTCAGAGTCATGAGGACGAATCCTGGAACCAAGAACGTCTGTTTACTGTCAATCATTCAGAAAGTTCTTCTCTTCCTGTCTGGACCAAATGGACCTACAGACAGACCTGCAGACCTTCAGACAGACCTGCAGACAGACAGACCTGCAGACCTTCAGACAGACCTGCAGACCTTCAGACAGACCTGCAGACAGACAGACCTGCAGACCTTCAGACAGACCTGCAGACAGACAGACCTGCAGACCTTCAGACAAACCTGCAGACAGACAGACCTGCAGACAGACCTGCAGACCGTTAGACAGACCTGCAGACAGACCTGCAGACCTTCAGACAGACCTGAAGACAGACCTGCAGACCTTCAGACAGACCTGCAGACAGACCTACAGATGGCGAGCCGGTGCCACCTGGTGCCGCTCTGGTGGTCAGACTCCAGGTCAGCGGGTGGAGCGGTGACTCACCAGACGGGTGGAGCCTTGTTTCATGTCCGCTCCTCATCCATCTCTCTCCGTCCACAGTGAGCGCTGAGCTCCAGCTCGGAGAGGAAGCGCTGTCAAGATGGAGTCCTTATCACAACCGGCTCAGCCCCTCCTGGTCCCATCATCCATCAGGCGGCAGCCACCTGGACGGCTGCTGACCCTCGCTGCGAGCTGATTGGACAGCCGGGCGTGGAGAACATGTGGGAGCTGAAGAGATAAGACAGATAACAAGCCTGAGCACATTCTTATAAATCAGCATTTTTTCCTTGTGACATAGTGATGGGAAGGAAGTCTACAATGCTCCTTCCATCATCCATCATAATGACTTCTTCTTACTCCATAAAAGAGCTAAAGAGTGGAACGTCTGTCAAGGAGGAGCAGAAAGCTAATTCTGCTCTGGAGGTCAAGTCACTCCGGCCTCTTCAAGCTGCTTCTGATGGTATTTTCTTGACCCGTGGAAGTGTGGCCTCAGGCCTCAGAGACACAACGCCTCTCCTCCTCCTCCTCTCCTCCTCCTCCTCCCCCTGTTCTATTTGTTTAGCTTGTATTAGCACCCCGGAGGACCGAATTATGGATCAACCAAGAAACATCCATCTCCATCTCGCTCAGCCTCCTGCTCGTGATAAAATAAGTGGCCAATTAACTTGGTGGCGCCCGTGTGTGCTCGTCCCCATCTGACTGCAGATTAATGACCGGCCGGCGCTTTCTCTCTCCAGGCCCATTTATCAGAACCAGCCACCAGGTCACATGATGATTAAACGTCCGGCCCGCTGCAGCCTCCCGGGGCCCAGGCCCGGCTCGCTGTGGGCACTTTTAATTGCTTCTCCTTTCTCTTGGCTTTGAGCAGAAAAAGAGACAACCGCATTGGCAGGTCCTATTAGCCTGTGAGGCCACGAGAGCTAAGGATTCTGGGATGTCGCATGTCGAGTGAGCGCATGTTGGATGAGGACTTGTCTTCACTTCATTAAAACCTCCACTTAGGTGGAGTCCCCTTAAGTCACTGCAGCGTCTCCTGTCTTTTACCAAAGACTTAACAACTGCGATGAGTTCCAGTCGTAGAGTTTTAATAAAGAGCAGTTACAGTTTCACGCAACTCATTGTTTCTATAGATCACAATGACACTGTTGTGCATGTTCATGTGTGTATGACAACACTGATGAAAAATTAAGTCTAACGGGGCAAGAAATACAAGCAGTCAGAAGATATCACACGCTTTAAAGAAACTCCAACGTTCACAGTCACATTAATAAAATAAAATGAACTGACGTTGTGAAGATCCAACACAGTTTCATATTCCTGAGCTGCATGAGAGCATCAGCTCTCTGTTCACAGCCCGATGAACGTGTCCAGCACAACCTGTAGAGTGTGTAGTGTGTGTAGTGTGTGTAGTGTAGAGCGCGTCAGCGTCATGAAGGTCGTCATCCATGCGTCTGAGAGGCTTCATCTGCTTCATTGATCGGTTCAACATGTGATCACTGCATGCAGTTAGCAAAGGAAGCTGGATGAAATGATCCTGCAGCGTTGCAATAGAATTACTGTGTGTGTGTGTGTGTGTGTGTCCGTCTCTGAAACCCTGGTAATGTCTTTTTATCACTCGCTAATTGAGTCCAGAGTCAACAAGTGGGGTCTGTGTGAAGTGTGTGTGTGTGTGTGTGTGTGTGTGTGTGTGTGTGTGTGTGTGTGTGTGCGTGCGTGCGTGCGTGCGTGCGTGCGTGCGTGCGTGTGGAAGAGGAAGAAGGAAGAGGAAGATGGGAGCACTTCCTGCGAAAAGGAAACCTACAAAGTTAAAGCTCCTCTTGTCTTCACATCTGTTGGCATCTTCCACTCCTGAAGCGCCCAGCACGCAGCCAGGAGGCCATGGAGGCCTGGACCATGAAGGAGGTGCTGGCATGAAGGAGGTGCTGGCCTCCAGGAGGTGTCGATGGTCTGACCCAGCAGCTGGACAACAGCAGCTCTCCGGCCTTCAACTGGCCTGTGAGCCGATGAGGAACCGGACCCGCCATGGAGGGTGGAGGGGCGAGGGTGGAGGGGCGGAGTCCCGGCCTGCGCCCCTCCACCCTCGCCCCTCCACCCTTCCACCCCTCGTCCAGCCATTCAGCGGCTTCAAGGTCAGCAGCCGTGACCTCTGATCTGCTGCCGTGTTTGGACACGGCAGCACAAAGCGAAGCCGAGGCGCCGGATTAGAATACGGAGGCAAGAAAGAGGCAAGAAAGAGGGCAAGAGGGCAAGAAAGAGGGCAAGAGGGCAAGAAAGAGGGCAAGAGGGCTCCGGACTGTTGCAGCAGTTTGTTTGCTGTGTGTGTTTCTACGTGTGCGTGTGTGTTGTCGGCATGGCGACCTGGTGGTCGGACCACCAGACGTCCGCCTCCCAGAAGCTCTGCTGTCGCCTCTCTGCTGTCGCCTCTCTGCTGTCGCCTCTCTGCTGTCGCCTCTCTGCTGTCGCCTCCTGTCTCTTGTCTCCTGTCTCTCGTCTCCGTCTCTTTGTGTGACAGCAGCAGGAATTACACCGGGATGATCCGTATTACTGCTCGTCTTTCAGGAGGAGCTCAGCTCAGCTGCCTCTGATCCTCACGACCTCGACACTGACCAGCTCGTCTCCTGGACACACACACACACACACACACACACACACACACACACACACAACTGTCCCATGTCGTCGTCCCGTGTATTTCTCTGGTTTACACAATGTACTCCTGCGTGTGTGTCTTTGTGTTTTTTACTTCTTCATCTTCTTCCCTGGTTTATTTCTTTTGATGATAAATTATGAAATGTAAGTTTTTCATCTTCTCTTCAGCTTCATTCTGTCTGCGTCACTCAGGTTTGACAATAACTTTGTTAGGAACTAAAGGAACAGAGCTGCTCCTCATCACAACTAGCCCTTCACCTCCTAGAGAGTGTGTGTGTCTGGGTGTGTGTGTGTGTGTGTGTGTGTGTGTGTGTGTGTGTGTGTGTGTCGTGGTGGAGCAGGAATGGCCAGCGGTCTCGCTCTGACGCCGCTGTGTGTACTCATTCAGCACAGAGGTCGTGTGTCAGGGGTCAAAGGGTCTCTGAGCGGGAGGGGTGTGTGTGTGTGTGTGTGTGTGTGTGTGTGTGTGTGTGCGTGTGTGTGTCTGTGTGTGTCTGTGTGTGTGTGTGTGCGTGTGTGTGTCTGTGTGTGTCTGTGTGTGTGTGTGTGTGTGTGTAAGGGGGGTAAAAGCCCCTAAGGTAGGTAGACTCTTAATTGGCCTCTGGAGACTTCAGGGAACGTGTGTGAGAGCCGCGGGTGTTTAAATGTATGAGTGTGAAGATAAACCTGCTGTATCTTTATGGATGTGGTGATGATGATGATGATGAGGAGGAGGAGGAGGAGGAGGAGCTAGATTCAAACATGGAGCGTATTCTCTAAGCATGAAGGCTTGGTTTCATGTTTTCTTGGTTTCAAATGCATCACAGCCGATTTATAAAATATTAATAATCATTAATATTTTATAAATCGGTGTTTGTATTTAGTGGCCGTTAAACATCATCGTCCTCTCACGGAGCTGAAAGAGACGAACAAGAAGAACAAAGAAGAAGAAACTGAGTTCCAGTTAGAAGAATAAAACAAGATGAAAGTTATTCATTTAAACTGTTTGTGGTTCCTGAACGAGTCGACATGGAAATGATCACAGAGACAGCCAAACGCCCTTTATAGCTTCTCTTTGTGTGTGTGTGTGTGTGTGTGTGTGTGTGTGTGTGTGTGCGCGCGCGCTCGCTCGCTCGCTCGCTCGCTCGCTCGCTCAGGGAGAGTCACCACATTATCCATCTATTAACATCCGTCATTATTTACCTTCCTCCTCTGATGAACGGCTGCAGGGTTCAGTGGCCGGACGACGACGACAGTCACCGAGTGTTGACACACACACACACACACACACACACACACGCGCACACACGCACACACGCACACGCGCACACTTCTGCTGGTCCAGAGGAGACGGCGTGTGACGCTGCAGGTCAGGAGGTCAGCGGTCGCCTCTCAGGCTGGACCGACCGGCAGGTGAACAAACAGAGGAGGAGCATGAAGAAGAAGAAGAAGAAGAAGAAGAAGAAGAAGAAGAAGAAGATGATGATGAAGATGATGAAGATGATGATGCCGCCGCCACAGGAAGCATTTTACTCCAAAAGTTAGTTTTGTATGAACAATATGTTTGGATTAGGAACAGGGCTCACATATGAAAGTGTGACCAAAGAGACTGAAATTTGACATTTGACACGACGGCAGTTGAACATCTTCCTGAATCTCTCGTTTCACCTCTAATGTGAGGTCGTGTGAAAGAAGAAGAAGAGTTTGTGTGGAGCATTCCTGACCACGCTGAAGATGTACCGCGGCAATGCCCTCGTCTTCATCGGTGTGAGATCCATCAATTCATTTCAATAATCCGGTTTCACTGTTTAGGTCCAAACACATGTAGAACAGGCGTGTTAGAAAATGCTAATGGCATTAAAAGTATAAGCTCAGAGAAAACCAGATCAGGACTTCCTGAAAGGAGACAAAAGCTCACAACTTGATCACTTTCCACACGATGTGCTGACGTGACGGAGCCTCAGACATTCACACTGTTTGCTTTTGGTTTCAGCGCCGCTAAGATGCTAATGATGTCCAGTCAAGTCCTGTCACCAGACCGCCGCCGCACTGCGGCACTTAGGCATGAAAGCCGGTCCTCAGCGTCTCCGGCTGCTCCGAGTGCAGCCGGCCGTCAGGGAGACTGACGAGAGCCGTGTGGACAGACACCGATTCAGCCTGGCAACGCAGCCAGACCTGGCAACCCGTCTCTGTGTTGACCTAAAGGCTGAGGCAGCCCTCACCTGCTGGCCTCGCTGGTTGCCATGAATGCTCACAT
>NW_027176221.1:87500-152500 GCF_023055335.1 Clinocottus analis | reverse complement strand
GCCTCAGGTGATGGAGTGAGGACGAGGCCTTCCTCCTCCTCCTCTTCCTCCCTCTGAGCAATGTGGAGATGCAGCAACCGGGCTCTTGTGAAAGATCAGCGATGCTACGAGGACGACGACCTCTGGACTCGTAGTCAGCCTGGAGGTCAGCGGCTGCAGCCAAACGCTCTGAACTTCAGACCTGAAGCAGAAGCCTCGTGCATGGAAACACACAAGCAACACAACTCTCCACGACTGTATTGAAGTAAACATTAATTGGAGGGATTTCCATGAAATGTCGTCGTTCAGTGTTTGGGACTCGTTCTGCTCGCGGCATCGTGAGGTCACAAAGAAACATTTCCATGACCGCTGAGCAAATGGATCATTGACGGTCCAAAGCTACTGAACAGTTTGTTTTGTGCACGTTCAAGACATGTTTGTGTTAAAGGTTCAGATGAAGGTTGAACTGGAATGAAAAAGGTCAACTTCATTTGTCCATTTTATTTTATTCTCCTTAACACAAATTTCATAAATAATCCACGTGATGGAGCGCACCATGCAAACATTACTTTCTACAACATAAAACATTGTTTTGAACAAACAGATGTTGTTACACAAGTTGTTCACTCTGCACACGTGTGCTGCACATTACAGTCGCTGCATGACTTCAACCTGTACACAACGTCTAGTGTCTGTGTGCATGTACGTGCACACACACATACACACCAATGGCTGGAGGAGTGACGCAGTCGGTTACCTCTTTGGGTCAAACAGACAAGCGAGAGAGCGAGAGGACGTCCAGGTGAGTGATGAAGAGGAGAACGTCCGAGAGGAGGAAGGAGTGAAAGCTTCATGTTGAGGAAACGTCCAGAGAATCAGGACAACAGAACGTTCTCAGTTTAAAAGTTCAGGCTCCGACTTTGAGGAAAACTTCTTCTCGTGTCAGAGATGTTTCATCGAGGTCTGATCTTTATGACCTGCCACCGGAAGGAGACGTGCACGTGCACGTGCGCATGGACGTCACCGTTAAACCATCAAACGTGATGCAGCTTGGAAACACGAGGATTACCCACAATGCCCTGCGTCACGACGCCAACTGATCCAGACGGATGCAGCGCTGGAGACGTCGAGGGAAACGACGGCCGCGTCACAACTGCAGAACTAATGAAATGTACAGTTCACTCAATAAATAATGAGATATTAACTGATTATGCAAAGTGGCTTTTGAGAGACAATGATTATTACTGCAGCTCTTAGTTTAATAATGTGTCTCATTAATAAAGAAGCATCCTGCATTTATGTTTGATTACATTTATGACTGTCCACAGGGGGTCTGCCTGTTTGGAAGCAGTATTCTATGTATTCAACATGGGGAGAGTATAAAGTACGTGTTAAAGTACAACGATGAAGTGGAAACATCACAAACACGGCAGCAGGTTTATTAAACCATAAACCATGAGTCAAATAAAAGCCCATGACATCAGAAGAAGTAAAGCTGTACATGCTGTCGTCTCCTTGGAGTTACAAAGGGAGAAAGCTGCTTCCTCCTCTTGAAGGATGAAGGTTAAAGGATGAAGGATGAAGGTTAAAGGTTAAAGGTTGAAGGTTGAAGGTCGAAGGATGAAGGTTGAAGGTTGAAGGTTAAATGATGGAGGTTAAAGGTTAAAGGATGGAGGTTAAAGGTTAAAGGTTGAAGGATGAAGGTTGAAGGATGAAGAATGAAGGTTGAAGGTTAAAGGATGAAGGTTAAAGGTTAAAGGTTGAAGGTTAAAGGGCGCATGCAGCATGTGGAGAGTTGACTGCTGCTTGGAGGAAAACTCAAGTGCTTTGGATCTAAGAGCAACTGAAAGGAGCCGGTACATGTGGAATAAGTACAAGTCTCTGTACTTTGTGTCGTGGTGAACGTTAGGAGATGAAGGGATGAAGCTCAGTGAAGACACACACTCTTCATCACATGGGGGAGATGAACGTGAAGCTTCTCTTGTTGCTGCAGAAGTTTCCTCTTCACAGGACAAGAGGCAGAAAAGAGCTTCAGAGCTTCAGGTCCATCTCGTCTTCAGACTCAAAAAGGAAATTAAAATCAGACGAGTGGTCGGGATGAATTTACACATTTGTCTTTTTTTCCAGTGCATTTCTTTGTTGTAATCCATGAATGTATTTTAATAGTTCTGTAGAGAAAAGGGGAAGAAGGAACAATAGATCATATTTACATACAGCGCATAAAACTATGATACTACTTTGATCATGTACAATTAACAAGTTTCAGGAGAGACAAATACCTCATTTCTCCTTGTGAAGAGCTTCGATGAACGATTCCAGCTTCTCCTGAATCTCTCGGACTTTTTCTACAGAAAAGCACAACAAGTAGATCGTTAGATAGTCAATCTATGAAGAACACTCTGCTTCAGATGATGAAGAGCACTGTTCTGCATCATCTGAAGAGTACTTGCTGATGCACACGAGACCAGAACATCTCACATGAACGAGGACTCTACTGGAAAACAGTCACTTCTGTTCACGTTCACTCTCCTTCAGTGCGGCGAGCGCAAGAGACGAGCGCGTCGCCAGAGGAGAGCGAGGAGAGCGAGGAGAGCGAGGAGAGCGAGGAGCGCGAAGAGAGCGAGGAGCGCGAAGAGAGCGAGGAGAGCGAGGAGAGCGAGGAGAGCGAAGAGAGCGAGGAGAGCGAGGAGCGCGAGGAGCGCGAGGAGAGCGAGGAGAGCGAAGAGAGCGAGGAGAGCGAGGAGAGCGAGGAGAGCGAGGAGAGCGAGGAGCGCGAGGAGAGCGAGGAGAGCGAAGAGAGCGAGGAGAGCGAGGAGAGCGAGGAGCGCGAGGAGAGCGAGGAGAGCGAGGAGAGCGAGGAGAGCGAAGAGAGCGAGGAGAGCGAGGAGAGCGAAGAGAGCAAGGAGAGCGAGGAGAGCGAGGAGAGCGAAGAGAGCGAGGAGAGCGAAGAGAGCGAGGAGAGCGAGGAGAGCGAGGAGAGCGAGGAGAGCGAAGAGAGCGAGGAGAGCGAAGAGAGCGAGGAGAGCGAAGAGAGCGAGGAGAGCGAAGAGAGCGAGGAGAGCGAAGAGAGCGAGGAGAGCGAGGAGAGCGAAGAGAGCGAAGAGAGCGAGGAGAGCGAGGAGAGCGAGGAGAGCGAGGAGAGCGAAGAGAGCGAGGAGAGCGAGGAGAGCGAGGAGAGCGAAGAGAGCGAGGAGAGCGAGGAGAGCGAAGAGAGCGAAGAGAGCGAGGAGAGCGAGGAGAGCGAGGAGAGCGAGGAGAGCGAAGAGAGCGAGGAGAGCGAGGAGAGCGAGGAGAGCGAGGAGAGCGAAGAGAGCGAGGAGAGCGAGGAGAGCGAGGAGAGCGAGACTGAAGCGTCTTCATCGCTGATTCAACAGAAGTCAACACGGCTGCAGCTGCAGGCCGCCGGCTCTGCAGCTTCACGTCACCTCGATAATCCGTCTGGATCTCCTCAACAAGCTCAACACGCTCTGCAGAGCAAACCAGCGCTGCTGCGACTTCCTCACCGTCACCTTCACCCTCATCTTCACCATCCATCAGCCACACGAGACGCTCAGAAGACCTCTAGTCATTATTTATCCAAACGACGGCTTCGTGAAAACAACTTTAAAGACGTGTCGTCCTCAGGGAGACGACTTGTGTTTCCAGAGCTTCAAGTTTCCACTTCAGGCACAAAGGTGATCAGAAGTGTGTGTGTGTGTGTGTGTGTGTGTGTAACTAAACACTGGACTCGGGGACGTGTGTGCAGCCCCTTTGATGAGAGCACGGCTGCTAAAGTATCCTTTACACACACACACACACACACACACACACACACACACACACACACACACACACACACACACACACACTTTTGTTCACCTTCCTACACTTTGAGACTGTTAACACACTCAGGCAACATGGTGGGCGCGAGGAGGAGATGACACACCTGATGGAGGCTTTGGGGTGGTGGAGGGGCTGACACACACCTGATGGAGGCTTTGGGGTGGTGGAGGGGCTGACACACACCTGATGGAGGCTTTGGGGTGGTGGAGGGGCTGACACACACCTGATGGAGGCTTTGGGGTGGTGGAGGGGCTGACACACACCTGATGGAGGCTTTGGGGTGGTGGAGGGGCTGACACACACCTGATGGAGGCTTTGGGGTGGTGGAGGGGCTGACACACACCTGATGGAGGCTTTGGGGTGGTGGAGGGGCTGACACACACCTGATGGAGGCTTTGGGGTGGTGGAGGGGCTGACACACACCTGATGGAGGCTTTGGGGTGGTGGAGGGGCTGACACACACCTGATGGAGGCTTTGGGGTGGTGGAGGGGCTGACACACACCTGATGGAGGCTTTGGGGTGGGGGAGGGGCTGACACACACCTGATGGAGGCTTTGGGGTGGGGGAGGGGCTGACACACACCTGATGGAGGCTTTGGGGTGGTGGAGGGGCTGACACACACCTGATGGAGGCTTTGGGGTGGTGGAGGGGCTGACACACACCTGATGGAGGCTTTGGGGTGGTGGAGGGGCTGACACACACCTGATGGAGGCTTTGGGGTGGTGGAGGGGCTGACACACACCTGATGGAGGCTTTGGGGTGGTGGAGGGGCTGACACACACCTGATGGAGGCTTTGGGGTGGGGGAGGGGCTGACACACACCTGATGGAGGCTTTGGGGTGGGGGAGGGGCTGACACACACCTGATGGAGGCTTTGGGGTGGGGGAGGGGCTGATAGGCTCTGCAGCAGGTGTGGAGTGAATGAAACACGAACCCGCGGCCGTCATTCCAGAACGCCACCGGGCTCAAAGGCAGCGGGCAGAGTTCAGCCGCGTGTGCTGCGTTACGACCGCAACGACACGCTCGATCCCAGCCAATCAGAGTAGGGTTACCGACACCTGTTGGGTCTGAAGAGGAGCTGTGCGGTGTGGCGCTTTAGTTGGTTACCGACCGTCACGTCATCTAAACGTTGGAAACCCCCGGCTCTGGCTTCAAAGCCTCCCAGCAGGAAGCGGCTGAGAGACGGCGCTCTGCAGCTGGGACGCGTCACACCAACATGGAGCATCCTGACGATTGGGCACCGACACCACGCGCTCCTCAAGTCACCGGGTCACATCACTTCCTTCGTTACATTAGGATATTAGAAACATTATTCCATGTCTCCGCTACCACGCGTACTTTATTCACGTTTAAAGTAAAAGTTTGAATCAGTTCAGTCACAAGGTCTGCAGCACTAAACACAGAAACGTTCCCTTCCAGCGGGACGAGGAACGACTTTGAAACGAGCTTCCAGCAGGTGATGTGAACGGATCCAAAAATATTCTGGATAAAGACTGTGAGAAACGTATTTATCTCTTCACACCATCTGTTTGCCACAAAAAGACAGCAGCGAGAGGAAGAAAAGGCTGAAACGAGGCTGAAACGAGGCTGAAACGAGGCTGAAACGAGGCTGAAACGAGGCTGAAACGAGGCTTCCTGCGCTCCGTCCAGAGGAAGAGTCGCCGCTCAGCAGGAAGAAAAGTGCTTTTAGCTGCTGTTTACCCAAAAGATGAAACATGCAGCTTCATCTGGCCATGAATATTCCCATAATCCTCTGGCCTCTATCCCAGAGGCCCCTTCTTTAAGATGCTGTGTGTGTGTGTGTGTGTGTGTGTGTGTGTGTGTGTGTGTGTGTAGGGCCCATTGACAGAAAGAGGAGAGCCTTTCCCTCTAAATTCTCTCCTTCAAGCTTCTCCTGCTGATCTCCACATGGACGGATCGGCTGGAAGACGGAGAGCAGAATCAAATGTACTATATGACACGAGTAAAATGGTGCAGATATAATTTAGATTCGAGTGTAAAGAGTCTGGAAGCTCACAATATTAAATATGACATAATTTGGGAACACACTGGGAAAGTGCACTTCTCACAACACAGAAGTACTTTTACAGCACGACACACAAAACACAATTTCTATGAGGCAACAAAACAGCACCAGAGGACTGCTGAGAGGCTTTGAGAGAGAACACACACACACACACACACACACACACACACACACACACACACACACACACACACACACACACACACAGTAGTGCCTCGTTAACAGTGCTTTTACACTCAGAGACACACACCTGAACTCGTATTTGTAACCTGAGCGATGAAGAGCCTGCAAGTCGGGGCAGAAACAACAAACTGCACCTGGGAGCAGATTTCTTTATTCTTTCTTTCTCCCGCCGCCGATCGTTCCTCTTTTCCCTCTTTTCCCTCCTTTTCCCTCTTTTCCCACAATAGAGGTTGTGAGGTTTCAACTCTTGTTTCTTTTTCTCTCCCACTTTGTCGACAGAGAGCTAAAGAGAGAGAGAGACGGTCAGCTGGACTGAGTTTGACAAGCGGGGCAGAGCGATGGAAACGACGGACGGACGGTTGGACGGATGGATGGACGGACGGACGGATGGCTGGATGGATGGATGGACGGACGGACAGATGGATGGACGGACGGACAGATGGATGGACGGACGGACAGATGGCTGGATGGATGGACGGACGGATGGATGGACGGATGGATGGACGGATGGATGGACAGACGGATGGATGGACGGACGGATGGACGGACGGACGCATGGATGGATGGACGGATGGCTGGATGGATGGACGGACGGACGGACGGATAGACGGATGGATGGACAGACGGATGGATGGACGGACGGATGGACGGACGGACGCATGGATGGATGGACGGATGGCTGGATGGACAGACGGACGGACAGATGGCTGGATGGATAAACGGATGGATGGATGGACAGATGGATGGATGGACGGATGGATGGACAGACGGACGGACGGATGGCTGGATGGATAAACGGATGGATGGATGGACGGACGGATGGACGGACGGATGGACGTGACGGATGGATGGACGGACGGACAGATGAACAAACGGACGGATGGCTGGATGGACGGACGCATGGATGGATGGACGGATGGCTGGATGGATGGACGGATGGACGAGGACCCGTGGTATGAGATGGCTGACCTGTGAGGTCGGGTCATAGTTTGGGTTTGCGGCGGTCTGACCTTCTGTCTTTTAAAGAGCGGGTGATGGAATGAGGGATGAAGGTTTCATCATGCAGTGAGAACGGCTGCTTCCTCGACAGAGATACATCAAGTTTCACACACAGTGCATACACAAGTCTCTCTTCTTGTGCAACGTGGCTTGAAACAGAGTGTGTGCTTCCACATGGAGTGCCCTGAACCTCTGATAACATTTACAGTTGTAGAAGGTTGTGTTGAAGCCTTGCTGCAATGCACGACATCACGCGGCTTCAGGTGTGTTCTGAGGTTTGTTCAAAACAAAGATGGCAGTCACAGAAGAGGTTAGCGTAGCTGCTTCAGTAGCATAAGTTATATCTTCAATGATAGAAGAGCAAAAAACAGCGATGAAAGTAAAAATGCTTTTGCTCTTCTCCAGACTGGCTTCAGTACAGTTTGATTGACATATGGCTTCAGTTCAGTTTGATTGACATATGGCTCCTCCAGTAACCTGCAAAGTGCTGCGCAATGTGCAGTAAATACAACGGCCGCGTGAATAAAGCTTGACCCAACAGTAACGCAGTTGGCCAATGCACGATTCATTTAGGATAAAAGCAAGACTTTCATAGATATTTCCACACCAGCACCACAAGTGGAAAAAGTGTTTGCAGATACAACTTTTTAATAGGAACTTTTGCTGAAAATACTTTTTGCCCTCAAAAGCTCGCTCACTTTGGTGCTTTGAGGCGTGTCACAGAATCAGCCCATCAGCTAATGCAGTTCAGACTGACTTTAGACGGATGGTCCCACATACTGACGCCCACGCACTCGGGTCTACGCTGCAACGTGTCAGACATCTAATGACCCGGATCCTCCACTCAGCCACTAACTCAACCAGACACATGGACAAAGCTTTAACTCTGAAACACACACTTTCTTGGTTGGAGGACAAGAGAAATCAGCCATATTCTGTAAAAAAAAAAAAATAGGGCTTCGTGATACAACCATGCAGAATAAACTGTAGGTATGAGTTCAACAAAATGACTGGTGTTGGATACCAGAGATGTATTAATGGTGACCTTAGACCCTAAAAGCATGGTACCAGAGATGTATTAACATATTTCTGAAACTCTTTTTATGAAAAGGTTTAAATTCCAACCATTGTACAATATTCAGACTATTTGATGTCAAAACCTGAGTGCTGTGTTCTGTCCTGTGTCGCTGCTGAAGTTTCTCTCGGACACAAGTAAGAGAACTGGTAAAAAAAACAACTCTTGCATCTCAATCTAAAAAACACATTAAAAACTCAGCAGGTGTGAAAGTAAAAATGAGTGAAGAATTGATTTAGTGGGGAACAAACCTTACAGGTAACTTGTGTGCGAGCACAGGTGTGTTTCTACCTTCTAGACCTCATGAGTCCAAACTCAGTCCCAGAACCACCAGTGAGCCTCTGCTGGGAAGCGGACATGACATCACTCTCTGGGTTACGCCTGGACCTGCCCGGCCTTGAAGGACTCCCAAGGCCAGGCAGGTCCAGACAAGAACTGTGTGTGTGTGTGTGTGTGTGTGTGTGAGTGTTGGTCTACTTGAAGGCACAGTATGCATCCTGTTCCATTATGACTTTACACGTTTCCAATGGTAGTGACAGAAAGTCAGGGGTGTGTGTGTGTTTTCTCAAGGCGATAATTGAGTCAAGCAAATAAATCATGCACAGACCAAAAGTCTTGCATCATTCATTTGTTACAACAGGAGTCGCCTATCAGCAGCCAGGAAGTCCAGACAGGAAGCGGTAGAGGCCGTGTGCACCTGTAGGAGCTTAAACCTAGACACCTCTTTCAGGTTCATGTTTGATTGGTGTTGCTGTGCAAACATTCAACTGGATTCTGGACAGAGAAGCATATCCGTTGTCTTTGCTTCCTGCTGCCAGAGAGCAGACATACGTCCAATAATAACGTCATCATAAAGTCATACAGGCAGGATTTCTGCAAGTAGCAAAAACTAATTTAAAACACCTTTAAAAGCAGTTCACACTATGTGAAAATGAAAATCCCATAACTATTAGAGTTTGAGAACAACCAATGAAAAAGAGCTCCAGTCTTGACTTAAGCCACGTTCATGAGACATTTGAAAAAGATGACTGAAACCATGTTCATGAAACATTCAATAAAGATGACTTAAGCCACGTTCATGAAACATTCAATAAAGATGACTTAAGCCACGTTCATGAAACATTCAATAAAGATGACTGAAACCATGTTCATGAAACATTCAATAAAGATGACTTAAGCCACGTTCATGAAACATTCAATAAAGATGACTTAAGCCACGTTCATGAAACATTCAATAAAGATGACTTAAGCCACGTTCATGAAACATTCAATAAAGATGACTTAAGCCACGTTCATGAAACATTCAAAAAAGATGAATGAAGCCACGTTCATGAAACATTCAATAAAGATGACTTAAGCCACGTTCATGAAACATTCAATAAAGATGACTTAAGCCACGTTCATGAAACATTCAATAAAGATGACTTAAGCCACGTTCATGAAACATTCAATAAAGATGAATGAAGCCACGTTCATAAAACATTCAAAAAAGATGACTTAAGCCACGTTCATGAAACATTCAATAAAGATGAATGAAGCCGCGTTCATGAAACATTTAATAAAGATGACTTAAGCCATGTTCATGAAACATTCAATAAAGATGACTTAAGCCACGTTCATGAAACATTCAATAAAGATGACTTAAGCCACGTTCATGAAACATTCAATAAAGATGAATGAAGCCACGTTCATGAAACATTCAAAAAAGATGAATGAAGCCACGTTCATGAAACATTCAATAAAGATGACTTAAGCCACGTTCATGAAACATTCAAAAAAGATGACTTAAGCCACGTTCATGAAACATTCAAAAAAGATGACTTAAGCCACGTTCATGAAACATTCAATAAAGATGACTTAAGCCGCGTTCATGAAACATTTGATAAAGATGAATGAAGCCGCGTTCATGAAACATTTGATAAAGATGAATGAAGCCGCGTTCATGAAACATTTGATAAAGATGAATGAAGCCGCGTTCATGAAACATTTGATAAAGATGAATGAAGCCAATTCCAATCCAGACGACTTGAGTGTATTTTTCATTCGTTCTTGTTCAAGCACAGATCTGCGTACTCAAATGTACAATTATTTTAAACAATAACAATAATATGATCAAAATCTGTCTTGTCTCGTAAAACAAGTTGTTTGTAGTCAAAGGATCTATACTGGGCAAAGTTTTAACATTTAACTGACACATGAGTTTTCTTCTTTTGTTGTTGTTTACCTTAAAGATTTAAGTTAAAGACCAGCAATTGATTAACTTTATACAAAAGTGCTTTTCATGTTTTCCAGGTTAGTTCTTCTGATTCGGTGAAAAAAGTCCAGATTGAATTAATGTTCAGTCTCATGAGATTTAAACCTTAATGTTCAGTCTCATGAGATTTAAACCTTAATGTTCAGTCTCATGAGATTTAAACATTAATGTTCAGTCTCATGAGATTTAAACATTAATGTTCAGTCTCATGAGATTTAAACCTTAATGTTCAGTCTCATGAGATTTAAACCTTAATGTTCAGTCTCATGAGATTTTAACCTTAATGTTCAGTCTCATGAGATTTAAACATTAATGTTCAGTCTCATGAGATTTTAACCTTAATGTTCAGTCTCATGAGATTTAAACAATGTTCAGTCTCATGAGATTTAAACATTAATGTTCAGTCTCATGAGATTTAAACCTTAATGTTCAGTCTCATGAGATTTAAACCTTAATGTTCAGTCTCATGAGATTTAAACCTTAATGTTCAGTCTCATGAGATTTAAACATTAATGTTCAGTCTCATGAGATTTAAACCTTAATGTTCAGTCTCATGAGATTTAAACCTTAATGTTCAGTCTCATGAGATTTAAACCTTAATGTTCAGTCTCATGAGATTTAAACCTTAATGTTCAGTCTCATGAGATTTAAACCTTAATGTTCAGTCTCATGAGATTTAAACATTAATATTCAGTCTCATGAGATTTAAACCTTAATGTTCAGTCTCATGAGATTTAAACATTAATGTTCAGTCTCATGAGATTTAAACATTAATATTCAGTCTCATGAGATTTAAACATTAATATTCAGTCTCATGAGATTTAAACATTAATGTTCAGTCTCTCATGAGATTTAAACCTTAATGTTCAGTCTGCAGTTAACGCATGATCAAATAATTAACACGTTAAAGGGTTGCTGCGTTAAAGCTGCGTTAAAGCTGCGTTAAAGCTGCGTTAAAGCTGCGTTAAAGCTGCGTTAAAGCTGCGTTAAAGCTGCGTTAACTTGCCCTGATATACACACAAATACACACGCATGAATCATATTTTTAGTTAGTTCTAATTAGTATTTTTTTTAATGTTTTTTCATTCCCTACAATTTAGATCATGCAAGAATTTTATGGGTTTTAGCATTTGTTGGTGTAAATGAGAGATGGTGGCGTGTGTGCAACATGTACTTTGAAGTAGGTGTGTGTAAATTATGCTTGTGTGTGTCTTTGTGGTGACAGGAACTATGATTAGGGCTGTGTGTGTGTCATACAGAGAGTTCAGCTATGGCAGCACGCCTTGCATTCTGCTTTGTGAATACAGACTTTGCTTTGCAAGCAGAGTTTTGCTGAGTCAGACCAAAGCAGACGACTCGTGTTGTACTCTCTGTAAATAGGAGCCTTCAGTAAGGAGACAGGTGAAAATTAGCGGATATGTAGGACCCACCTCCAAGAAACTTATTTTAAAACTTACCAGCAGTGCAGAAATATTACATGTGCACAGTGTCGTTGTGAAACACCACATCCCACACCTCAATGCTTTTCAACCAATGTAAATGAGAGAAATTCCTTGCTGATTCTTTATCTATTAGGCAAACTTATATTTGCACATAGGCAAGAAATACAACTCCCCACAGAGAACATTGGTGTTCTGCTTTTACAGCCTCTCTACAGACGGTTTATGGAGTGAATCCTGTGCAGGCAGGAAGGAAATAGGCAAGGAATTCCCGAGTAATGCGCTGCCAACAGCTACTGTCAGGGGGCGCTAACCAGCAGGGTGGGTCCTTCTACCCGCTGGAGTTAACACAGCCATGGAAACACCAGATAATGTCGACAGGTCCGGTCAAGTCTCTGGGGGAACAGGCCCGACATGACTGTCAACAACTGGAGGGGTCGTTGGTGCTGCCAAAAGCAAAGACATCTTCTCCATCCTTCTCTGGTTACCATCAAGAGGCTCAAACTGGGACCAGATCCATACTGGTACTGACTCATAGAAGCTCTTCCCACCCAAACACACAACAAATGAGCTTGCAATGCATGGGTCTGTTTCCAAATGACGAATCAGTTTCTTTAAACAACTGTGCTACAATATGTTCCTGAGAAAAATACCACAGAAATGATTTCACTCTTCTATTTAGTTCCTAAAACCTGAACACAAACATGTACATCTAACATAACTGTTGAACCAATGAAGGTAGCCAGCCGGCCCTTTTTGAAAAGGAGAGATATCTGAAGTATGCAGGAACACCTCAGGCTCCTACAGTATTTTAGACCACATTTTCCCAATTTAAGTGACTGAAAACTCTTGTTCAAGTTCAGAAAAATGCTCTTTGGTAAAATCCCAGTGAGTGTGATTATATTATATTTGTCGCTGAGTAACTACTAGTGACTGTACTCTGATGTGTGTCAGAAAGAGTCTGATGGACGCACACAGAGAGCCAGTCTGGGCTTGTCTTTAAGGCATGTGGGCAAAGTCTGCTGGTTAATCACCAGGGTTGTGTTAACACAAGCTAGACAGCCAGCACACTGCTGATCACACAGCAAAAAAGGTAAAAACACAGGTAAAAAAAAACTAATTTATGAGGTATTTCATTACCAACAGGCATGTCAAATATATGTGTGGTGTCATACATGCGCTGTACACACCAATGAGGGTGAACATGGTGGGTTTAGACCTAAAAGTAGGTATAGACCATTAAAAGAAAAAGTCCTTAGTTCCACATTCAGAAGTCTCGATGCCTAACAGCCCTCTCACAACGTGGCAGCAATACTGCACATTATATGAAGAATGTGATATCAGTCTGAGGGAAAAGCAACAGTAAATCTGTCTTAAAAAGAAGCTTAAATTTCCAGTTGACATGTTCTACCCTTCCTGCACTACATCAGTTTGCCGTGTCAAACCGGTCAGCACGTTTCCTTCAGCACTACTGCCCCCTACTGACATCCCAAGATGTGAAGCATTTACCCAACGCACAAGTTCATTTATGGGAGCAACTGTACGAGTTGCATCGAAGCCATTTTGTTAACTTACTGAGGTCCTCGGCCAGCTGAACGCGGCGGCCGGTGATGAGGTGGCTCTTCTTCTCCTGGTCCTCCCCAAAGTCATCCAGCACCTCCTTCACATTTTTCTCCAGTCGGCGCACTGAGAAGACAAACGGCGGAATAAACACACACACACACACACACACACACACACACACACACACACACACACACACACACACAAAAGCAGAACCATACTTTTCTTAAAATCCTAAAAACCAGCAGGCCTTTCAATGACGCACACTTATATCGGATGCTCACCCTCAGTGTTGGTGAGCTGCTGTCGCAGCGTGTTGGCTGTGATGACCTGCATCCGCTGGATCCTCCAGAACAGAACCACATCGTTGCACTCCAGCTAGAAATACATGCAGGCACACAGCTTAGCTTTGCACACATTGACTTTAAATAGAGATGAAAAGAAGTTGTAAATGAAAGACAACTCAGCATTGCTCATCCTCTGTCCGTACCTCAGAGTCCACAAAGTGCCTCTGGTAGTAGTAGAAGCCTCTCTTGCAGAGGTTACAGTGAGACAGCGCCTTCTGCAAGAAGTGTCGGCGATACAGCTGATGCCAGGTGTCCTTGATCTGACCGTGGAAGGAGATCAGTTGTTATTGGACGGCAGCACAATCAAGAACCGTCACCAGCTGAACACATAGCGGGCCTTTGTTGTATGTTAGCCACGGTCCAGACGATTCAAACTGGCCCTCCCAGTACTTTAATCTCACCAGCACAGGGTCAACTTCAACCCCTCGTCCCTCCAGGTTCTTCCTGACCGTGGTGACCTCGTCATTCGCCAGGTAGGCCGTGTGCTCATCGTGGAGCTTCAGCAAGCGCTCCAGCTCATTTTTTGTTTCATTACGAATGTGCTACAAAGTAAAAGCAAAGGAAGTGAGCGAAGAGGAGCTGCCACGGTGGTGCGGAGATGTACAGTTTGTATTGCACAGTACGATACGTAGGGATGGCACCTAATAGAGCAGCTGGTACTGGAACAGTTTGAGAGCCCTGACCTGGTCTGGTGTGCGGTTCATCCAGCTCAGCCACCTCTCCCTCCAGCCTGGACCCACCATGTCTCTGATGACGGACTCAGCTGCACGAGAGAAGAGCAGAAAGAAATGAGCATCCATGCAGGACAGGGACAGAACTGTGGATGACAAGACGACAGCAGGGAAGCATGACCTCTTCCTATTACGTGTCTGCAAATTGTTTACTAATTGAAATCAAAATGTGGCAAATTTGCCCATAAAAATGAAAGAATTTCTTTTGTAAGATTCTGTGAAACAGATCTTCCATGACTACGTTTCAACACTATCAAAATGAGGAGGGAATATGAGGCCAGATGACATCAACTGTAACTGTGCAGCTGTGCTTGTGGGCGTCTGATCTACACCTCTACATTCCAACAGGTAAAGTCATGACATCGTTGCGTCTGGGAAGCGAGTCTCGCTCAGGCTAAGTGACCCCGCACGAGCGCGTTTTGGCCGACGTACTGTCTTTGAGGCGTGACTGCAGGGTTTCTTCCATGAACTGGATGGCTGCATCCCACTGGGACTTGTCTGTGATGGAGCGGTCCTCCAGAGCGTTGTGCTGGATGACCCTCTGACAAACACACAAAGGTACTTAAGAACAAAACAAAGTAATTGCATTACATTTGAAGTCTTCTTCTCCCAGATGTGCAACATCAGCTTAGCATCAAGAGGTATTTGCGTCCATGTTAGCAGAACCAGTTTCTATGGCTTGCGTGCACATGATCATGCCAGTGTGTCTGCTGGGGACGAGTTCTCTCTCTCTGGACCGAGCACACGGCCGAGGGGCTTCACTGTGTTTACCAGGCTGTCCATGGCTCTCTCATTCCACTTGTGCCTCTTGATGCTCTCGTCCTTCACAGCCTCCTTCAACTTGTCAAAAATGTCGTCCTGGTCTTTGCCTTTGTATTCAGCCATGAAGCGGGCAAACTCCTCCTGCAGCGTCTCCCAGGCAACCTGACGAGGCCGAGAGTCGTGGGGAAAGAACAGGCTCAAATAATAACAACAACAACAACAACAACAACAACAACAATAACCCAACCTGCAGGACGTGGTTCACGTACCTCCAGCGCTTTGTGAGGAAGCTGCTTGTCGGTCCACTGCTTGAGCTTGATGTCCACGGTGGTGTTGAAGGTACCAGAGTCCATCGTCTGGGCAGCAGGCAGGTAGATGTTTTCAATCACATGGGTGGAAACGCGTTCCCACATCTTTTTCTGCAAGATGGCCTCCCTGGAAGAGTGGAAGATGATCATGACACCTTCCTCATTACAAGAGGGAAGACGGTATCTTTTGATTGGCAGCTCTGGCCGTCGTTTGGTGTTCTGACTCAGTAACATTTAACGCGCTGAAGTTCGACCGCATTGTGGTTGAATGTAACTTTATATTGTGTTTTATTCTAATTCTCATTATTTTTAGATTCATATTCAAGATGGATTGAACAAGAGAGTTTGCGACAAAGTTTTTTCCAGGTGTTCAGCTCAGTGATGAAGAAAACAACGAGTGAAGAGGGATCGCTCTCGGCTGACCTTCTCGGCTGTCTGCAGCTTCCTACCAGCTTCAGTCTGACCTGCTAGCAGCTAACAGCCTGCTCACTCCGGCTCTGCAGCGGGACGATACAACAAAACCCACGACACGAGTTCCCCTCAGACCAGACGGTGCTGTGCCTTCCTCATTCATCATAAACACACTCATATTTCATTAGGCTCCCCTTTTGTTCAGGGAAGCACTCACTGCCAATAAGCGCCATCTCCGATACCGCTGGCTGGCTAACAGGCCACCCCGCTACCTTCCATTGGCCATTCATCAAAGTATTGATCTGGGGGAACTGACGGCACGCACACTGGGGACGGCCACAGCTCTGCATCTCCTTTAGCGAGGTTTTCCTCACTGGGGCGAGGTCTGACTTTACATTCATTCACAGATAAATACAGCAAGACGCTGACCTGCCGTTGGCTCTAAAAATAGCTTCCAACTGTCTGGTTGAGTGATGGAGCGTAAACACTTAAATGAATTGCTTTAAAAAGACAACACAGTTCAGTCCTCACGAGGTGCCAAAGACCGAAGCCCTCCAAAGAGTGGACACTACATTATGATCTACATGAGCAATACCAAAACTGACATTGGATGGAGAAATGTTTGTGCTGCTAACAATACATGCTGATAACATTGTTTTCTAAGAATAATGGACATTAGCTGGTTGTAAACTTACCAGTGTTGTGGGGTCACTTGACTCAAACTTATGACTTCATCCAAGATTTCATTTTTGGCTTTTTCGAAAAGTTCATTCTGCAAAAAAACACAACATCAGTATTGTGACTCTTGGAGAACTCAAATGTGTGTTTAACTGTTTTATAAACTCGTGTTTATCTTATGAATCCTTTGAATTTCAAAACAGGGCAACCAATGACCTTATTTTCCCTCATACATTTTGGATTAAGGGTTAAAGAGCAATGTAACCGTGTTAAAGAGCAATGTAACCGTGTTAAAGAGCAATGTAACCGTGTCAAAGAGCAATGTAACCGTGTCAAAGAGCAATGTAAACGTGTTAAAGAGCAATGTAACCGTGTTAAAGAGCAATGTAACCGTGTCAAAGAGCAATGTAACCGTGTCAAAGAGCAATGTAACCGTGTCAAAGAGCAATGTAACCGTGTTAAAGAGCAATGTAACCGTGTTAAAGAGCAATGTAACCGTGTTAAAGAGCAATGTAACCGTGTTAAAGAGCAATGTAACCGTGTTAAAGAGCAATGTAACCGTGTTAAAGAGCAATGTAACCGTGTTAAAGAGCAATGTAACCGTGTTAAAGAGCAATGTAACCGTGTTAAAGAGCAATGTAACCGTGTCAAAGAGCAATGTAACCGTGTCAAAGAGCAATGTAACCGTGTCAAAGAGCAATGTAACCGTGTTAAAGAGCAATGTAACCGTGTTAAAGAGCAATGTAACCGTGTCAAAGAGCAATGTAACCGTGTCAAAGAGCAATGTAACCGTGTCAAAGAGCAATGTAACCGTGTCAAAGAGCAATGTAACCGTGTTAAAGAGCAATGTAACCGTGTTAAAGAGCAATGTAACCGTGTTAAAGAGCAATGTAACCGTGTTAAAGAGCAATGTAACCGTGTTAAAGAGCAATGTAACCGTGTTAAAGAGCAATGTAACCGTGTTAAAGAGCAATGTAACCGTGTTAAAGAGCAATGTAACCGTGTTAAAGAGCAATGTAACCGTGTCAAAGAGCAATGTAACCGTGTCAAAGAGCAATGTAACCGTGTCAAAGAGCAATGTAACCGTGTTAAAGAGCAATGTAACCGTGTTAAAGAGCAATGTAACCGTGTCAAAGAGCAATGTAACCGTGTCAAAGAGCAATGTAAACGTGTCAAAGAGCAATGTAACCGTGTTAAAGAGCAATGTAACCGTGTTAAAGAGCAATGTAACCGTGTTAAAGAGCAATGTAACCGTGTTAAAGAGCAATGTAACCGTGTTAAAGAGCAATGTAACCGTGTTAAAGAGCAATGTAACCGTGTTAAAGAGCAATGTAACCGTGTTAAAGAGCAATGTAACCGTGTTAAAGAGCAATGTAACCGTGTTAAAGAGCAATGTAACCGTGTTAAAGAGCAATGTAACCGTGTTAAAGAGCAATGTAACCGTGTTAAAGAGCAATGTAACCGTGTTAAAGAGCAATGTAACCGTGTTAAAGAGCAATGTAACCGTGTCAAAGAGCAATGTAACCGTGTTAAAGAGCAATGTAACCGTGTTAAAGAGCAATGTAACCGTGTTAAAGAGCAATGTAAAGGTTTCCCACCCGGTCCAGCTCTCTCAGGCGAGGGTAGTTGTTCTTCCACTCCGTCTCCAGGTTGAAGCGAGACGCTGTGGTGAGAAGAGACAGAGCATTTGGATTCAAACATCTGATTGAAGAATACAAGTGAATATGAATGATTTCATCATGAAGCCTCCAACTCAACCCGACCCATGAAATGTCTAAATCAACTCTAAGATGTCGTATGCTCATTCCCTGGATATCTGCTGCATGTTTCTTACCTTTGATGTTACGCTCAAACAATAATTATGTGGAGAAAACAGTCAACGACCGGACAGGTAGAGGCTTATATTATTATTAATATTATTATTAATCTTATATGAACTTGATATGACAGAAACGCAGCTTCCAGACTACAAATGGTGCCGTGAGTAAATATTGATGAGGCACACTCGGTCTCCTAACTGGTCCCTCAGGAGGAGAGGGAGCCAATCACACACACTCTATCAATACACACACACACACACACACACAGTAGAGATTAGGCTAATTGCTGGTTTGTGGGGCCACAGCGGCGCCAGGCCTGGAGGATGGAGGCCGGCTGTGGGTGATTTGATGGGAAATGGATCGATATGCTGCACAATGGGCCTGTGGGGTCTACAGTCTCATGGCCATAAATCTCCTGCGCTGTTAGCAACGGGCCTGAGATTGTCTAGACTTGCTGCGGCTGGAAAGCAGGGCTGAGAGAGGAAAAGTGTGGCAGGGAGGTGTGAGGAGAGAAGAGAAGTCGTAGCACCTGTTCCTTGTACTGAATCAACTCCTACCGTGTTCATTCACACCATCGAAACAAGGCATTGGATGGGAACAATCACTCAGCGACACAAACAACAAGGCATATAAATCCACCCTGGGATGAGAGTCAGTCCCACAGAGTCAGTCTCACCTTTGAAGACATCCGCCTGCTGCTCAACAGACTCTCTGACCATCTTCCAGAAGCAGTCGGAGACGGCCAGACTCAAGTTCTTTGTGGTCACTTGGTGGGCCTTCAGCATGCCGTCCCTAGTTCATACATTCATTCATTGTCAGCTATAAATCAATTCATTTGATGAAGCAATAATGTCACGCATTAATAATCATGTTGAACTTGCCTTAGTAATCGAGAGTTCTGGAAAAAGTCTTCCTCATAGTCTTTAATGGAGTCTATGCTTTCACCACTGCTCCCTGCACACAAGGTGAGTTCAGTCAATTAGATGAATTACATCATCATCATCATCATAATAATAAGTCTCTAATAACAGAATGATACCACATAATTCAGCAGAAACTCCCCTTGAAGATATGATGATTATTAGTGCACGTTACCTTTCCCTGTCACCACTGCAAAGTAGCCCAGAGCCTTCATGGGAAACAGCTTTCCTTCCACTATCTGCTGGATCTGAGAGGCAAAAAACAAAAAGGACTTTCTTAATTCTGACACCAGTCCACTCCGTAAGCTTCCCCAGCTAGCTTAGCTTAGCTCATTGAAGGAGCACTGAGTCAGATAAAGGAGCGGAGCGCCCTCTTGTGGAGCGTTAGCTTATGGACACAGTGGTGAGCAGGGGTCGTCCTTTAATCAGAGGATCGGCAGTTGGATCCCCGGCCCTGCGAGCCGCGTCAGTGTGATCTTTTACTCATACAGTAACATTTTGTTGGATTGTATGTTTGGGACATTCAAGCCATCTTACTCTGTTTGGGCTGGCCAGGTTTTTCTCAGCTAAGTCCACCTTGGTCAGGACAAAGATGGTCCTCTTCCCCTGAGGGTCCATCTGGCTGACGAGGTCCGTCACAATGCTCCTCTCTGCATCCACACTGCCATCTGAAGCAGATCAGGAGGCACGTGAGAGATGACGGCGGTGTGGATATTATGACAAAGAGGGCGGGAGCAGTATGAACATCATGTAAGATTGGTTTCCTCCGTTGGTCTCTAAGTCCTCTGACAGACCATCGCCCCGCTCACAACGGATGAAACAACCTCTGGCCTCACCCTGAATACAGAGGATGATCGCGTTGGGGTTCTGCATGTAAGCCTTGCTGATGCTGAAGATGGTTTCCTTGGTATCTGCTGCCATGCCCGCAGTCACAGTCTGAGAGACACAAACAAATGTAAAGCCAACTTTTAATTACGTTATTTATGAGGACAAGTGTGATCTATTGGCTAAAGTACAAAGCTCAACCAGTACACAAAGAATGTCCTGCAAACAATAAAAACAACTGAGCAATACAAGTAGCATCCAGTATGAAGTCAAATACACTGTACACATGTCCACCTTTTGAATTGTATATGTATACTGACATTGATGACTCCTGGCAAGTCAACCAGCACCATCCTCTGGATGCCGGGGCCTTTGACACTCAAGGATATTGTCTGACGAGCAGAAATAAAAGATCATTCTTCTATAAAACATGACAGATCAACAAGTCGCTGCTTTTCAACAATCTGAATGGAAGCACTCACCTCACAACTGACGGTCTGTCCCTCCTTCACACTCTTCCTCATCCTCAGCTCAATCTCATGCCTCAGAGCAGCGAGCTGCAGGACAACGGACGAGGTGCAACACATGAAGTTAGCAGGTTACACAACAAACAGCGAGCGCTCGCATTCATCCACTTACGTCGTCCTCCTTGGTGAGATCAAACTCTCGGCCGCTGTCCTTGAACATGGCCACGTGGTGCGGCCCTTCGCTGAGCGTGACCTGCAGAGGGGGATGCATGCGGGTTCCTTCACATTTACCTCGAAGATTCTGGCTAAAAATGTCTGCCAATGTTATAATTTTATGACAAATTCAGAGAATACACAAAGGAAACATTATGCAACCTCAGCCTCACAAACCTTCACAGGAGAGCGAGTCATCATCTCTCCTGAGCCTCTGGGGAAGATCCTGGCCTGAGCGATCATCTCCAGCACACTGGTCTTCCCTGCACTCTGATCTCCAACCACAACCACCTGAGGAGGAGGAGGAGAGAGAAGGACGAGGACGAGGAGTAAGGACGAGGAGAGAGGAGGAGGAGAGAGAAGGACGAGGACGAGGAGTAAGGACGAGGAGAGAGGAGGAGGAGAGAGAAGGACGAGGACGAGGAGAGAGGACGAGGAGGAGGAGGAGAGAGAAGGACGAGGACGAGGAGAGGAGGAGAGAGAAGGACGAGGACGAGGAGAGAGGAGGAGGAGAGAGAAGGACGAGGACGAGGAGAGAGGAGGAGGAGGAGGAGGAGAGAGAAGGACGAGGACGAGGAGAGGAGGAGAGAGAAGGACGAGGACGAGGAGAGAGGAGGAGGAGAGAGAAGGACGAGGACGAGGAGAGAGGACGAGGAGAGGAGGAGAGAGAAGGACGAGGACGAGGAGAGGAGGAGAGAGAAGGACGAGGACGAGGAGAGAGGAGGAGGAGAGAGAAGGACGAGGACGAGGACGAGGAGAGAGGAGGAGGAGGAGGAGGAGAGAGAAGGACGAGGACGAGGAGAGAGGAGGAGGAGGAGGAGAGATAAGGAGGAGGACAAGGAGAGAGGAGGAGGAGAGAGAAGGACGAGGACGAGGAGAGAGGAGGAGGAGAGAGAAGGACGAGGACGAGGAGAGAGGAGGAGGAGGAGGAGGAGAGAGAAGGACGAGGACGAGGAGAGAGGAGGAGGAGGAGGAGAGAGAAGGAGGAGGACAAGGAGAGAGGAGGAGGAGAGAGGACGAGGAGAGAGGAGGAGGAGGAGGAGGAGAGAGGAGGAGGAGAGAGAAGGAGGAGGAGGAGGACGAGGAGAGAGAAGGAGGAGGAGGAGGAGAGAGAAGGACGAGGACGAGGAGAGAGGAGGGGGAGGAGGAGAGATAAGGAGGAGGACAAGGAGAGAGGAGGAGGAGAGAGAAGGACGAGGACGAGGAGAGAGGAGGAGGAGAGAGAAGGACGAGGACGAGGAGAGAGGAGGAGGAGGAGGAGGAGAGAGAAGGACGAGGACGAGGAGAGAGGAGGAGGAGGAGGAGAGAGAAGGAGGAGGACAAGGAGAGAGGAGGAGGAGAGAGGACGAGGAGAGAGGAGGAGGAGGAGGAGGAGAGAGGAGGAGGAGGAGGAGGAGGAGAGAGGACGAGGAGAGAGAAGGAGGAGGAGGAGGACGAGGAGAGAGAAGGAGGAGGAGGAGGACGAGGAGAGAGGACAAGGAGAGAGGACGAGGAGAGAGAAGGAGGACGAGGACGAGGAGAGAAGGAGGAGGAGGAGAGAGAAGGAGGAGGAGGACGAGGAGAGAGGAGGAGGACGAGGAGAGAGGAGGAGGAGAGAGAAGGAGGAGGAGGAGGACGAGGAGAGAGAAGGAGGAGGAGGAGGACAAGGAGAGAGGACGAGGAGAGAGAAGGAGGAGGAGGAGAGAGAAGGAGGAGGAGGAGAGAGAAGGAGGAGGAGGAGGACGAGGAGAGAGAAGGAGGAGGAGGAGAGAGAAGGAGGAGGAGGAGAGAGAAGGAGGAGGAGGAGAGAGAAGGAGGAGGAGGAGGACGAGGAGAGAGGACGAGGAGAGAGAAGGAGGAGGAGGAGAGAGAAGGAGGAGGAGGACGAGGAGAGAGGACGAGGAGAGAGGACGAGGAGGAGGAGAGAGAAGGAGGAGGAGGAGGACGAGGAGAGAGGAGGAGGAGGAGGACAAGGAGAGAGGACGAGGAGAGAGAAGGAGGAGGAGGAGGAGGAGGAGGAGGAGGAGAGAGAAGGAGGAGGAGGAGGAGAGAGAAGGAGGAGGAGGAGGAGCAGGAGGAGGAGGAGAGAGAAGGAGGAGGAGCAGAGAGAAGGAGGAGGAGAGGGACAAAAGGACAACAGCATGAGGACAAAGTAGAATACCAAACAGAGGCACTAAGTGATCAGAATCCATGAAATATAACATACAAGTTTACAAATTTGAAGTTAAGGATTTATTTCAATCAATAAATCATCCAGTTTCCAAGTAACCATAAACAAATAGTTCATATGATAATCTATGCATAATCCATGCATAATCTCTGTAGTGAGAAAGGCTTACCCTGGGTAGGTGGTCCTGGGTGTTGTAATTGGCATCATAGTCTGACAGGATGTCCAGGACTTCAGAATACAAGTCAATAAGGGATTTCTACATTGGATGACACAACAGCGATGCATATGAATGGTTATTAACATTTTAATTGGTCCGGAGTGACGATGAAAGCAATAATAACTAAAATAAAAGAGGAATAACGAGTATCCTGTGAAGCCTCATGTGTGTGTTGAGCCTTTGTGCTCAAGGTTTAACACACCTTGACTTTCCTTTGGTGAATCCCTTTATCATCTTTTTGCAGCACCACTTTCCTCAACTCTTTATTCTCCTTCTCCACTCGTTCCAGCATGCGCTGATATTTTAGCTGTGGGATAAAACAGTAGAATCTAATCAATCAATCAGCATCATTAGGGTTTGCCCCAAACCTGGTGATATAAGGCACACCTTATTTCAAAATCAAAGCTCTTAAACAGGATTCGGGCGGTTTGCACTGTACCTGCGTACGCAGCAGCTCTTCTTGAAGCTGGTCGATCCGTTCTCTGTCTGACGACTAGAGGTTGAAGTAGAAGAACAGAAAAAGAACAGCAGCAAAGTTAGTCAATGCTTCTGACTGTTGTGAAGAAAAGGCTTCTTGTTATTGTGCAGCTTCACACCACAAAGGTTCATTACGTGCACAGTCTGACAGAGAGAACTGCAGTTTTTAGATCAATTAATGCAGAAGAGAGAGGAACAAAAATCAAACGTCAGGCAGACACCACGCATTCTGGTGTGACTCCGCTTCCATCAACAAGCTGGAATTCATTAACAATCACAGTGAGCCCTGAAAAACACAGATCCATTGAATTGCAAATGATTTTCCATGATTGGGCAAACCTCCTTTGATTACATAGTTTGTACAGTTTGTCAGGACGACAGACAGGACAGAAAGCAGGAGACAGAGCAGACATGAACAAATGGGTCATTTAACAAGACACTACAGTTTAGAACAAGCGGTGAGCCGTCAGTCATGTTCCGCGATACGCTCCAACAGCGTATTCAAATGTGTTGTTTTCCCAGAGTCACACCATGCAGCTGGTAGCCACTCCACCCCATGCAGTGTTTCTGTGCATTACTGCAGCGCTGCTGCTGAGGAGGATGAGGATGAGGATGATGGGCATTATCCATCCAGTCGCATGAGCGAGTGAGACTGAGCTACGTCACTGTGCTTCTGCAGCCAGGCTGTGAAGGAGCACGCCAGCCTGGCAGACTACGGGCTGATCCTGGTGGACGTACTAAAGCATTTGCTCGTGTGTTTGCGCTTCACACATTATAAAAGCAGCTTAGTGTAGAGGGCCAGACACCAACCAGTGTAAAACATGTCGCCGTCCAGTGCATGAGCAATCACTACGTCCAGCAGAGGTTTGTTAACTTCATGTGGTGCGTTCTACCTGAAGATGTGTCGTCGTGTTCGCTGCAGGGCCGCAGCACTCGAATGCATCGTTGAGGAATGAATTATCGTAAAGAACTAAGAACTGCTTCTAAACCTGCGTTTGATCTTCACGTGAAATCTTAAACTGCTTCTTACGAAGGAACTTCGTTAAAGAACAACTGAACCGCAGATGTTCTAATCTCTCAGGCGATGTTGAGTCAGTCCACCGTGACGACACGTCGGGTGTGTAACAGTCGCAAAAGAACAACTGAGCGCACACAACCGGACACACCCACACACACACAACCACACACACACAACCACACCCAATCACATCCAACCACACACACCCACACACACACAACCACACACACACAACCACACCCAATCACATCCAACCACACACACCCACACACAACCGCACACACCCACACACAACCGCACACACCCACACCCAACCACACACAATCACATTCAACCACACACAATCGCACACACAACCACACACACCCACACACAACCACACACAACCACACACACCCACACACAACCGCACACACACAACCACACCCAATCACATCCAACCACACACAACCGCACACACCCACACCCAACCACACACAATCACACCCAACCACACACAATCACATCCAACCACACACACCAGTGATGCAGGCTGAGGTCAGATGTGCAGCAGTAAAATCCTGCTGGTAGAAATATAATAGTGTATTTTGAGTGTGTACTCCATGTCTGTGAGTGTGTACTCCATGTCTGTGAGTGTGTACTCCATGTCTGTGAGTGTGTACTCCATGTCTGTGAGTGTGTACTCCATGTCTGTGAGTGTGTACTCCATGTCTGTGAGTGTGTACTCCATGTCTGTGAGTGTGTACTCCATGTCTGTGAGTGTGTACTCCATGTCTGTGAGTGTGTACTCCATGTCTGTGAGTGTGTACTCCATGTCTGTGAGTGTGTACTCCATGTCTGTGAGTGTGCACTCCATGTCTGTGAGTGTGCACTCCATGTCTGTGAGTGTGTACTCCATGTCTGTGAGTGTGTACTCCATGTCTGTGAGTGTGTACTCCATGTCTGTGAGTGTGTACTCCATGTCTGTGAGTGTGTACTCCATGTCTGTGAGTGTGTACTCCATGTCTGTGAGTGTGTACTCCATGTCTGTGAGTGTGTACTCCATGTCTGTGAGTGTGTACTCCATGTCTGTGAGTGTGTACTCCATGTCTGTGAGTGTGTACTCCATGTCTGTGAGTGTGTACTCCATGTCTGTGAGTGTGTACTCCATGTCTGTGAGTGTGTACTCCATGTCTGTGAGTGTGTACTCCATGTCTGTGAGTGTGTACTCCATGTCTGTGAGTGTGTACTCCATGTCTGTGAGTGTGTACTCCATGTCTGTGAGTGTGTACTCCATGTCTGTGAGTGTGTACTCCATGTCTGTGAGTGTGTACTCCATGTCTGTGAGTGTGTACTCCATGTCTGTGACATGTCTTCTCTGCAGCGGTGACCCTGGAGGAGGCGTTGGGGGGGAGGGCGGAGCTAAGTGGACCTTCACCTTGCGTTTCTGTTGAGGGGGACTGGGTTTCGGAGGCGGAGGCGCACTGGGAGCAGGCGCACTGGGAGCAGGCGCACTGGGAGCAGGCTCTGGCGCTGGGGGACTATTGGCCGTTGCGGCCCGCCGGACCTCTTCCTCGTGCTGCTGGATCTGCTGCTGAATAAGAATGAGCTCTCCCAGCAGACCCTGCTGGGGTACGTCATAGTGAGAGACAGGTAGCAGCGACACACAGGGACCAGCCGGACGGCGATGCCGCATCCAAACACTTCAACAGAGGAAACATGACCCGCGTCTCATTCCCTGAGAGCAAAGCAGCTGTTCAGGCTCCAGAAGGATGATTCAGCCAAAGCTCAAGTTTAACAGAATCAAGGTCTTTGGCTTTGTTAATCTGGCCACCGTTATCAGAGCTACCCAACAAAGTCAGTCTCTCTCTAACTTAGAAGGGAGATGCTAAACTTTGCCGGCCTGAAGGCAGATGAGGTGACTAATACCACAACCAGCACCTCTCAGCAGGTGGCGACCACAGGTTCTCTTTCCTCGCCAGCGAGCACCACATTGACTCAATGCCTGATTCTCATACTTACACCTAGCAGTAAAAAATAGTTTTTAATGTAAATGTAAAATAAAAACCAAGTACAGACGACAATGTGCGGCAACACAAATCATGTTCAGCCATTTTGAACATCATGGGTTTGATGATGTTCAACATAATGAGGATTAAAATAAGCAAAGGGAAGCAGGAAGCGATGCTGCAGGTTTACTTTAGAGTCCCAACATGACATCACTTAACTTGATGCTTTTTTGTATTATTTCTGCACAGAATATTTGATGAATATGGTGAAAAAGCAGGAAATAGGAGAAGACAAGATCATTATTGTTTAAACGCTGCTCTTCTTAATATTCGTTGTCGAACCTTCACATCACGTCATCAGTTTCAAACTCTTACAGTAATACAAACATACAAAAGAGAAGAAAAAAAGAACACAACTTAAAATGAAGACATGACAGAGAGGACAACAGTAATGAAAAAAACCTAGATATGAAATGTTCTGCCAGAGACGGCTGTATCATGTAAAGCCAGCAACATGAACTAGAGGTAAGAAGCATGAAAGTAGTTCTTACCCACAGCATGAGGTGCATACGTGGGAATGAAAAGCGTACACATTTCATCATACTGTTACTGCCATAAAACAGGATAAGAGATTTGTGATAATGCAGGCGCCAGCGCGTGAAACTCAATTTTCACTTTCAGATGAGCTGATTGAATCAAAATGCACTCAAGTTCCTCGTATTACAAAGTGCATTTACTGTACGGGACACTTTACATCCAGGTATAAGTATTATAATGTTGTTTAAGAAGGAACTCATGTGGGAGCACCAGGGGTTCAAGGCCTTACAATACAAATCATTCTACATTCATTTGATTCAACAGTTCTTGCTACTGAAGTGAAAGCCAGCTGCAGAGACGACTAAGCTGAGCAGCGTCAGCAGCGTTGACCAACTTACCTTTTTGTATTGCTTGTCGCTGCCGTCTTGTGTCGTCGAGGTCGGAGAGTCGGTGGCTTTCAGTGGAGGATCGGCCGATGTTTCTAGCAGAGGAGACAGGGACAGAGAAGGGCCTTCCTTGTAACAAAGCTTTGACGACGGACAACTGATATTAACAACCTTAAGGAGGCAGCGATGGGGAAAAGAATGCCAGATAACTAACATTTAAAGCATGCATACGATTAGAGAAATTAGGCGAATTATTAAAAGGTCAAATGTTTGGAAAATCTTGCACCGCCTTGAAGGTCTAAAGATATAGAGTACAAACAGGTTCATAACTACGCTGTAAACACATTGATGTGTATCTAAGGACACATAAAACACATATTTTCCTGCAGGCCATAAAAGGGTGTGGCTCGTTGCTGGTCCATGACTCACAGGAGAGGTGCGGTCCGTCTTGCAAAGTGTCTGGACAAAGAGTTCAGAAAGCTCTGCTCTTCCATAATGCATATGAGGATATATTATTATCTGTGTGTTTTCCAAACATTTGATTAAAAATAACTAAAAGCAGACATTAGTGAAAATAATGACAGAAAGCCACCCGGACTGCCAGGGGAGAGAAAGGTGGAAGTCAAAGGAGGCAACAAGACAAAGAACAGCCACGCAGGTTAAAGAGGCTCAGAGGGAAGAGACACACTACAGAAGATCAGGAACAAATCATTTGAATCCTGTTCGGTTATTGACAATATTTAACTTCACTTTCTTTTCATAAACTTGAGCTTGTATGTATATGAACTAGGGAATAGTACCCATTTCACTTCTCAGGGTAACATTGGATGTCTGCATGAACAAGCATAGTCTTGTGACTGTCACACAGACCTGCATCCACCACGAACACCACTACCGCCTTGAGGGCCCAACCACGGCCACACCGACACGGTGGCCATCGTGACAAACGGCGGGACAGAGGGGAGGAGGCGGCGCTACGAGTGTGGGGTTTACACACCTAACAACAGATGCAGACCAGAAGCTCCTTTGACTTCACTACCCAAACTCACACCTGTAAAGAATGTGGAGGAGGACAGGAGGGATGGGGAGGAGGAGAAAGGAAGAACAACACAAGATAAAAAATCATAACAGACAGAAGCAGAGGGATGGTGTTCGAAGCAGGGACACGGCTAAATGATGAGCATTACAACAAAGTCGCTTTAAGAGAAGCAGCCGCTTAATGAGAAATGGTTAAAAGAGATAAGCACACGTCAGCCTGGGCCTGATCGCCTGCACAGTGAGGAAATCAATGCTCCGAGCTGAGATTAGCTTCAGATATATGTTTTTTAACAAGCAGACTGTCTGGGAAAAACAAAACCTAGTGATAAACACAATGTGTAAAGAAGGTGTAGTGGGCAATTGTCCCGTAAATAAAAAGAGATAAATATGAATCAAAAATAAACCAAAATTAAAAAGCCACTGATGCACCGTAGGCATGAAATTTACGCAGCTCCAAATAATGCAGGGTCCATGCGGGAGTTTCGGTTTTGCTGATGTTTTATTGTAATTTAAACAAACAAACAAAAGAACAAAATAACCCCCATGCTGCCGACCCCGTCCTGATCTGTCGTCTTTGATGGCTGGTAAAAAAAATCATAGGCCTACCCAGGTGCATCATGGTCCTATACCTGTCTACGTCTTTATACACACACCAGGTGCCCACAGCATGACCAATAAACCCCAATTAACAAACTGAAAGACTAAGTAAACGAGCATAGAAAAAACTATCCTAATACATCAACTAAATCTAACCAAAATAAACAACTATAATTAAACAATATTACTTAAAAAATAATAATAAAATAAACCGATGAGTAAATGTTCGCTCATCTTTTCTTTAAGTCTGGGATGTATTATGTACAGACAGAAAGCAATGCCCATGTGGAAGACGATACCTTTTTACAGACACTGGACGTGTGCAAATGATGCAGTAACTTCATGAAATAGTTGAGCTTTGGTTCACTCACCAGAGGACAGGAGGCTTTTGAGGAAAGTGAAGTTCTCGCCTATCTTGTTGAGGTCAGGTAGAAGTTTGGCTATTTCTTCACTCTCTGGTAGAGCTTTGGCCAGTTTATCTGTGGATACCAGAGAAAACAGGTCCAGTGGACAGAAAGGTCGTCTCACCTCGTGATGCAGAATAGTGCAGCCACATGTTCAAGTATAACCGAAGAATAATTGCTTCCGATTACAAAAATAACTTTCCTAACCAGGAAGACAATACCAAGTATTCAAAAATTGTAATCATGACATTAAAATGAAAACACTTACCAAGATCAATTTGTTCACTCAGTTCCCAGACAAAATCTGGTATGACCCAGTTGTATTCGCTAAAATCAGGCAGCATTTCCTTCCACTCGTCATAGGTCTGGAGACAAACATCATACGTTTATGTTGTTATCTTCACATCAATGAAAGTTTAACCTCCACGGTTTTCAATAAGCACCAGCATGCCATCACAGCTTTTCTTTTTTTAATTTACATAATGAAAATGTACCACAATCTACTTATTGTGAGTGTTTGTATTCGGATCCCTGATCAAATCCTATATCGTCTCATACCTAACCACTTAATACTAGTTCAGAAAACTAACGGAGACAATGCCAACCTTTTTAGCAGTGTACCCTCCTCCCACTGCCGACCCCAGCAGAATGTACCGCAGCTTCAGCAGCCGGGCAGCGAGTTGGGCAACCCAGAAATTGCGCTGCTGCTGGTGGCCACGGCCCCCCAAACCCGGGGCCGGCTTGGGAGGCCGCATGGGCAGCCGTGACAAGGAGGTAAAGTAGCGGGCTGCCGTGCGGTGAGGGGGGCGCTGGGCGTTGGTGTTTCCAGAGTAGCGGTGGTGGATGGCTCGGGACAAAGGGTGCAGTTTCTGCAGCGGTACCCGAAACCTCATGCCCATGTTGGTGGAGACCAGATTCCTGCAGGCCACGCTGAGAGGACAGAGACACAAGATAGTGTGAAACACTAGATCACCTTGCCTCTTGTCATTAAACAGCATAACCCGGAATATATAATCTCAGTAGAAGCTTCTGGTCATTCCCCGTCCACCCAGTTCAATCAATGATGGTACTTGATCTGTACAAAGTGGAACCACATTGTTTTGTATCGTGAGATTATATTCTGCAAGATAAAGATGTGGTAGGCGTCAAAGAATTAAGAAAATGTAAATGAACTAAAATGTCATTGTGTCCAGCCTGTGGCTCCATCATCAGGTGAAGGCCTCGGAGTAGTTATCTGAGCCTGCGGGATATTCCATCGATTCTGTTCGTGGTCCGTTTAGTCTCTTGCTGAGCCCACAACGCTGCAAGAAGCTGGCGAAGAGAAGCTCTGAAAGGCAACGTCATCTAATGCTAACGACGTTGACGTTACCAGACAGCGAAAAGCGTTCAAAATGTAAGATATGCAAGTAAAGCCGTCACTGTGAAGATCTATTACTATCACATGCTTAGCTCTAAAAGGCACGTCAACTCAAACCATACGAGATAAACCACATTCACCTAACTCCAGTTAGCTCGCTAGCTAGCTAGCTACGTTACCTGGCCAACGTCAAAATCCACCACAGCGTCACATGTCGATTTGAAGATTATACTGTCAGTGTCAGTTCGTACAGTCCAGAGTGTACAGAGTCAAACTAACGATGGGAGTTGCAGGACTGCCATGTACACGTGATAGGTAACGTTTGCGAGCTTGGCTGTCCTCAGCTGTCAAACTAGCCAGAGAGCGCTGCGCTTTCCTTTTACAAAACATAACAACGAGCTTCTGGTGTCGTTACCTTCATCAAACGGCTACTCACCAGGCGGCTTTACTCCCGACACGCAGCATGTTGCTGTTATCAACAGCGGGTTCACACAAATCTCTCAAACTCACTCTTCAAGCACGGTAATTCATCTTTGCAGATGGTACACATTTGCTTGCCTGTTATGGCAGCTAACTAGCTCGTTTGCTAACAAGGACACAGCGCAGACTGCCAGCCTACTTCCGGTGAGCTGTGCTACTATCAAATAGAAACGGACAGAAAACGCATCGGTGAAATAGTTCCTACATGTCGGCGCTACAGGGACATCACTTTGTTAATCCAGTAGAAATTTAAGTAATCATATTTAACTACGAGACAGTAAATGATTCAATATAAATGTAAATTAAAAATGACTAAAAATAAATCTTTCAGAAACAAGTACTTACTGTTTACAGCATTTAGTTAAAGCCACACGACTAAATGCACAGATCTGTGCAATGCATGTTTTCGTATGACTGCGCAGCTGTCCGTCAGTGCTCAATTTAATCTTTAATCTAAACTGCACCCTTCTATTCATAAGACCCAGTTATCAGTACTGTCCATGTAAATGTCCCAACAGTTGGCTTTCAAAAGTCTACTTTTGACATAATGTGCTTTGTTGAGATAATCACAAGTTACAGAATGACAGTCATTTTTAATTTACATGTATATTCAAGCATGTACTGTCTAGTGGTTGAATATGAATGTTTGATTACCACTGGGATGCCATGACGATGATCCCACCGTCATTTAACAAAGCAATGTCCTGGTACTGCACTTAGGTATTCTGCTAACTAATACTGTAAGCAGGTGAACTCTATGAACATTATTTTGAAATTGAACACATTTGCAACTTGAAGCCTTCCCACGATTCTCTCCATGGAACAATATACGTTGCTGTAGCAACACGGCATCCCATTCATGCCCACAATTACTCAGACTGGCAGCACAGCATTTGGAGAACATTTATTGAAAAGAAAGATAAATCTGAAATACAATCTCAGCGAGAAAGAAATTAAAATAAATACAAAATAAATTATAAAGTACAAAAAGAATTCCAAAAGGTACATCTCTGCCAATAAAAACACACAAACCCAGATGTGCCTCTTGCTGAGGTGTTGGAGCGGCAAATAAAAAGCGCACCCGATATATTCAATGAATGAGTTACATACAGATGGAGTGTAGTAAAAAGTTTGACCAACATTGTATTTTCATTCAGTTTGGGTGTCAACTTTTATTATTTTCTTTATTCATAACAAATAGACACATTTCCCTGAGGAAACAACATCCACGTGAGAGTTGATGCACTCAGTGGCTGACTGAATGCCATTCGACGGTTTGTTTAAAATGCACGTGAATAACAGGCCAACGCTGTCAACAGTCGGTAAATAGTGGACTTGTATAAGAGCATAGACGGTGTCAGCATAAAAGCCATTGTTGTGACATAGCTGTGTTTGAATAAAAGGCAAAACTCTATTATAGAAGTCCAGCAATAGTTCACGCTTTGCACGTCATTACGTGGATAACCTTTGTGTTTAGGACACAGCCCTTAGCAGCTACAGGGAGTCGCTTCTACAACAGACCGCTGATATCGAGCAGCAATGCACATTCTTTTTGCCAATTACAATTTTACGTGGATGCAAATAATCCTTAAAACAATTCAAGACAAATAAAGTGAAATCTGCACGTTGGCTGATTGAACAGAAAAGCAACACGATTGTCACGTTGATCAGATTGTGAATTTGCTAAGCGGAGGCGACTCAGTATGCACTAAACCAGCTGTGTTCCCTTCTTGTGACCTTTATGAAAAGCAGTGAGACAAAAGAGCAGCAACAGAAAAGCTGCAGAGACAAAAGTTTCCACAACAGCCTCTGTTCACTTCTTTGTTCACCCGAGACGGAACAAATATTGATCAAGTGCCCCAATCACACGTCACAATAACCGATCCGTTACACAAATGCCCAGGAGTCATGCCCAAATTAGAAAGCTCCAAACTAATGCAACTCCATAACACAAGTGAAAGTACAAATACATTCAATAGACAGTGAAAGCAAAAGCAGACAGCTGATTGTAACACAGTACCAAAATAGTAGAAAAGACACACGAGCCCTTTGATAATCCCAAAGCCATCATTGAAACTAAATCTTTTGATTTTTATGCACACACTAGTATTGTACATCTCATATATACAGACATAATCAAACATTTCATATTTTCACCTTTAAGTCCAATTTGTTCACTGAACAAAGGCTTTTTTGTAAATTACCAATTAAAATATGATAAGTCGTCTTTGGGGAAAAATAATCACTAACCATTGTATTGCATTAAACTCTGTTTTCTACTAAACATTCAGTTTCAGTCTCAGGAGTCTAGAGATTACATCACACACGTTTTACCCTGAAAGCAAATACAAATGAAAAGATGCCGCCAAGTATTCAGAGGCACAGAAACCCTCGTGGCCCATGTTTAAATATCTATAGTACTATATATTTCCTTCTTTGCACGCTGAGTATTTACCCACAAAATACAATAACAAAATACTATACTTTGCTCAAATAAACAATATATCCTTGAAAACTATAGTCACATATCACATTTGAGCTCCTTATGAAAAACAGTAAGGATCAAAAGTTTCATATGCATTTGCACGACTTTTAGGAACGGAGCAACTTGAGACTTCTTCTAACAGGTAAAGGAAATCTGTTGGATGTTTCTGCAGGAATCAAACGCTGAGGAGACAAGCCGAACGCCATGTGTCAACAGAAGGAAGCGTTGAATACAGCACTGATGGACTTTGATAAATGTTCTCAGTGAGGAGAGAAACCTTTAGTTCCACATCTTCTGACATGCTGACTCATAACCTCTCACACAGCTTTTGGACTCATGTTCAACGTACTGGGCAGATCCAGCAGCTCTACTGATGTGGAGACCCGCTGCTCTAGAGCGATGCTCCACCCGACATCTTCCTCTGAGGAGGCTAGGAAACGTTTCTCTTCTTCTCGTACAACGCTCGATGCTCAGCGGGAATCCAATCCACCGATTTCCAATGCAACAACTTTCATGGTAACAAGGAGAGGAAAAAGAGTGGAAATCACTTCCCTGCTGAGCACCAGTGAGCTCGAGTCATTGGAATCAAAGTTGACTGGAAACTCATTTTGTTTTGTTGAGGGAAACATAACACACTTTCAAGGTCAAAGAAAAAGCAGCAACCATTAAAATATAGCCCTTGACCCTCTCTGCAGCGAGCCTATGATTAATACAAGTGTACAAGGTAATCCATCATTTGCAGCCTGGAGATTTTGAAATGTGCAGCCAGCTGGTGAGACGCACAATGCCTTAATTTACTGTCACGCTTTTAAGCAGTCTTCCACAGGAAGAAATGTGGTTTTTAGGAAATGAATTGAAGTCCTGAAGGCTCTTGGGAGCCAACCTGACACGAGCTCGCAGAATGCTTTGTGATTAGCGGCCTTTTCTTGTGCCGACTATTGTCGATACAGAGACGTTAACACTCGACAACGCATCATTTGTAGAAATGTTTCTGGTACGAGGGAGCTGGCTCCATGCAAGTCTGGGGAGGTTTTCAGATGGCTCATGGATGCAAAAACATATGGTTATAATTTATAACATCGTGTGAAATGTATTAAACAGGAGAAAAAAAGATTCTGTTGCTGGATGAACAGTAGAGACACGTTTGCTGCTCCGTCTTTACCAGAAACTGTTTGGCCTGAGCAGATCAACAGAGGAAAGGTTCCCGTCAGACTCGTTAGCATAGCATGGTAAGACTTAGCATGCTAACATTCAATATGTTAGCACATGCTATGCTAGGATTAATATCAAAGAGAATTCATTCTTAAGTTTTATTGAGCAGTTGGTGAGAGACCAACAATCACGCCAAAAACATTTCCATGAAATGTAGTTGCACTACTTTTGTTTCTACATATTTGTATATAAAAACCTTCAAAGGTAAACTCTGAACTGATGATCGCACCGAGATCCTGCCAGAGGTCCCAGCCGCTGGTTGAGGACGAGCAGCTGCTCTCGCTGCACCTTTCCTTCCTCGTCATATTCATGAGGAAGTCTCTCGAGGTCGCATTTTCCTCATAATTTGGCCAAAAGTTTAGGGGGTTCATCACTTTGTGGCTTCAATCATCAATCTGATGGATAAAGTATGTTGTGATTCATTTTGAAAACACTTTCCCTTAACCCAACGAGCCTACTTAAAACGTAAGATATAAATATATATAACATTTTCAACGTTTCCGAGTACTTGAATTAGACAATAAGGTTTCACATTACGACGTTAACATTAATATTTTTAGACTTGTGAAATTTCCAAATCCCAAAACGTGGAAATGCCCCATTTCATTGTCTATACTTTTCCATAACTATCATTTGCTTTCGACAGCCTATCATTATATTTATGTGTTGAATACTGGTCTGAAACGTTATTGATGATTCATTGCTGGGGATCCATGTAAGCGTCACAGCATTTATTTTTGGTTATGATCCTCACCAACGAGAGCTTGCTGCTCATTAAAATGACTCATTTACATAAACATGGACCACTACATCAGAGCCCAGTCGGACCAGCGAACCCAGTTACCAACAAACAACGTGAACCACAGGACTTACTAGAACTGTATTCGATATGATCCGATCATACAACGGGCCTCCTTCCTCTTCCTCAAACAGTCCAACATCTTTCTCTGTGGACCAATCAGCTCCGCTTGAGAGGTCATACTTTAGAGGACAAAAGCAAAACCTTCTCGTGAACTTCCATCTAATCTTTTCCTTATTCTAACATCCAACACTGTGGCAATGAACTCTGAAGGCGCTGTGATATTTCTGACAGCTCACGTCAGAAGCTCTTTTATTGCCCTTTCACACAGACGAAGCCACATCTTGAAACTGCGTTTGCAGTTGATTTGAAATGGTGAATGTTCATTTATTTGACCGGGCTCATCAATGCTCCTCTGCTTTGGTGAACAGACGTTGCAATAAGCAATAGGAATTACAATAAATGTTACTGATGAATTACATTTAAAAAGACGAGAGAGACCTGAGACCGCGTGAGCGCTTGAGCCAGAGAGATGCGGAGATAAATTAAACTGCTCTATATTTGGTACTCCGGTGTAATCTTTAGGTTTTTGCAGCAACCTCTCTGGAACTTCAGGACGAAGTCTGTGAGAACCCAACGACAGGAAACCATCCATTTCATCTCACTGGAAGAGGTTGACGGTGCGTTCACTGAACACGCGTCATACGCACGTCTCCTGCATCGGAGGGACAGGTCAGTCGGTGTGAGGCGCTGTGGGGGGGTGCTAGGAGTTGATCTGATAGGTCGAGCCGTTCTCCGGCCGGGCCTTGGCCTCTGTGGTGGTGGTCGGCTTCGGAGGCCAGTCGGGGTCCACGCGCAGCTCCTGGGCCAGGTGCATGTAGCGAGCCCGCGGGGCCATCTTGCTGGGACAGCACAGCCGGAACAGACGCGTGAACACTTTCAGGTCACCGGCCTTCTGAAAACACCACAACCCCCAAAATAAACACATGAAATAAAAATACCAGCAACAGAAGGGAGGGAAAGGACAGTTTCCATGAAGTGGCTTCTGACACATGCTGCTAGAACGGCTGCATGCAAAGTATAAACACGGAGACGACAGTTCTTCACACGGGTGAGTTGCACCGATGGTCCATGCAAACAAGACGTAACACAATCCAGCATGACAGTTTTAGCTTAAGGACTGAGTCCACTTCCTAAAAACAAGCTCACGCTGTCACTGATCAAACCCAGGACTGCACAGCAAGCTCGACTGGGCTTGATGGGAACCGTGAGCATCGCAGCCAAGAGGCACCACAAGAGCAGGAACAGAGCTCAGGAGGACGTACGGTGGCGTTTCAGAGGAATTGGAAGAATTACTCATTCACTTCATCTTCAAAGTAAACTGATCACTTTCCAGTCAAACATGTTCATCTCAAATCAAATGTTTAACAGTGACCTCCAGGAACTCTAGATTTGGAAATAGATTTCAGTGATAAGAACGTTATCAAGTAAAACACTTAAGCGGTTTGAAGCTGAACCGTCATCACGCCGAGCAGAAAGCCATCAGAGCGGCACGGAGAGGACGAGGCTGAGACCTCCCTCTCTTTGTGCAGGACTACAACAGGAATGTGCTCATCAGAGACGTGACAGAAACAAGCGGGACAGAAAGCAGAAAGAGGGAACACCACACAAAGGAAAGGACGGCGAAAGAAGAACGTGGAGGATTTTTCCAACCTGTGGCGTCGGGGCAGCAGAAGCGACGCCGAGACCGCTCTGTTTGTCTCGGCTGAACACAAGCTTCCATAAGACGATGTCAAGGATGAAGGTCTATGGAGCGGCGGTGGGCAGTGGGAGGAATTTCAGAGTGGTACATTTGATTTAAAATAGCATTTGCATTGTTGGTTTGTGCAGTGGGGAGGCAACAATAAGGAGATTCAAGGGCTTCACGTTAAACCATGAAATCATCAAAACAAGATTAAAAACAATTAACATTCTTTTTAAAACATTAAAAACAGTCAAGTTGCAGTGCAGCTTAAGAAATAAAATGCAGTAGTGAGAGGCAGAAATTGATTCACATCCTTGAATCTGGTTCATTTAAAGGAAAAAAGTCTTCATCTGGAGGTGAAGGAGCTCAGCAGTCGTGTGTGAGGTTCATGTGGAAGTGAACCATTGAAAGGACTTCACTGGAAGTTCTGTAAATGTTATTTATATTGTGTACTATTTGTATTATCTCTTATTACAAATAATGAAGTTCGCTTCTTTAATTAGGAAGAAAACGTCACGTCATAAAGTAAACTTACATTATAAAATAATCTTAATAAAATATATTTGTCTCACAACCCAAGATTGACCCTTCTGTCCAGCTACATGAGAACAAAACCAGCCTGAAAAACAGCAGCTGAGCATGAGGAACACATGCTGCCGTGTGTTTGAGTGTCTTACCTCCGCGAACACAGACACAGCAGCGTTGACTAAGACGATGACGAAGAGTTGCATCCGCCATTCAAACGGGACACAAACGACCTGTGCAGAGACAACGACACTCCTTCAGAGAGCCTGCGAGTTATGACTCAGACTCCGTATTAAATCAAAATATACCTCGTAGTGATCAAACAAGCTCCAGACTCGTGTTGACGTCTCCCTACCTCGAAAAAGTCATCAATGCTTCTGACGGGGTGGAACATGATGAACAGCAGGAAAACATACAAGCTGAAGGCCGACAGCACGAAGGGCCCTGCAGAGAAAACATCCATGAGAACGCAGAAGTAACGTCAGCACTGTTGCAGGACAGTCGCCTGGAGGCTCCTCACAGTTCTTGTAGCTGGGCTGCCTGAAAGGTTTTCCCTTTGAGAACACGATCGCAACCACGAGGTACTGGAAGGACGAGACGTAGAAGAGGCTGGTGTTCTCGTAGTTCTGGATGTTGTGGTCGTCCACGTCTGTGTCGTTGTGGTCGGACACGTTGATGGGAGACGAGTGGTTGCAGGCACTGGGTGAGAGGAGAGTTTAACAATCTCACCGTCTGTGGCGAACACACACATCTCTATAACAGCTATTATTCCTGTAATATGCCAGCGGGGTATCAGATAAATCCTGAAGATAGCCGTTTCTCTCTGAGAGGCAAGAGCGTGAAGGATTTGACTTCAACAATCACATTAATACATCATGAGGTGGATAATGGATGGACGGACAGGGACGCTGGCAGCAGGTACGCACTCTGAAAGTGGAGTCCAGGCTGTGTACCACGACTGCTGCCGGACCCAGAGGAACGTAATGGTCTGGAAGCCCAAGCAGATGAGGATCTGGGTCAGCACCGAGAACAGCAGAGGCCCTGAGATCAGACCTGACGGCGGACGACGGGACACCAGCTCCTTCCAGGCGGGATTCAGACTCACTGAGGAGCAGCAACGCGACACAAGGGAGGAAAGCGAAATGATGGGTGAGGAGAAGCCAGCAACAGCAGCTCCACCAATCACCACCATCAAAACAAAAACACATCCTTTATCCACGACACATGTCTTCTACTTACTGGTAAAGACGATGAGGAGGATGATGGCGATATCGATGAAGAGGAACTGGAAGTCTCCGAGGTTACTGAGGATCTGAAAACACAGACAAACAGATTACAGTCTGGATGTGTCATCGACTCCTCAGCTGCAGTTACATACCGAGTAGAGCAGAGTGACGCTGATGTACTGGATGATGCTGTACAGCGCCATGAACTTGAACACGCAGAAGGACGTGATGAGAGCCGCTCGGCCCTCCCTGTGAACACATGAAGTAACATCACGAGCACGGTGAGTCATTTAAGAAGCACGGTGGTTTAATTACATTGACGTATGCACATTTACAAAGGTGAGATGCTTCTTTTAGATTTGATGGCATTCACATTGGTTGACTGCGTGGCGGACGAATGAAAACCGAGACTCACCGGATGAGGCTGGGGACGCAGGAGATGTTGGGGGTCTTGGAGGTGAAGGGAGAAGCAACAGAGGCCTCCAGCTCGGACAGAGAGATGCCACCGTGCGCCCTCTTCAGCGCCTGGCGAGGACAGAGATATAAAGTAGGAAGTCTCAACCACGATGCAATGTGCTCCTGATACTCTGGTAGTGTAGTTGCTTTTGAAGGGCCTGTACAAACCCCACAGTCGTTCGCTCCGTCTCCGCACATTCCCACAAAGTAACTGTGAGCAAATCAAAAGAGATCAGTGACTGTTTGAGTTAGCATGAAATAAACTCTGTATGCATTGTTCTCAGTTCTGACTGATCCTACTACTGCTGATTATCAAACAGACCCAGTGGCCAGCAGCACTTCAACAGACTTTGGACTACGTCATCGACATCAATACTCACTCTACGCCTTGCAACGCCTCAATGAGTTGGGTTTTCTGGTCCGGGGCCATTCTGGCAAACACTGTGCCTTGAAGCACCAGCTGGATGGACAAAACAGAACTTCAGGTACGGAGGAACAGCAGGAGTAACGTTAGCATCCTGCATGAGAGGGAAGTCACTCTCATGCAGGATGAGCTCATACCTTTTGAAGCAGGTCGGGGAAATGCTCCGAGATGATGGCAAACGATTTTCCGTTCATAGCAAAGTGGTACAGCTCTTGTGCTTTGGGCTCATCTGCGTGACACACGTCCTCCAGACTGATGTTTATGGCCTGTGAACGTAATGAAGAGTGGATTAGAGACACTTGCTCTGACTTTCAGTAACCACTGATTGATTGTAAAGGTCTTTGTTGTTGCTGTGGTGTACATGTGGTATCGGATGGCAGTGAATCAGGATGCTCTACCTCGCTGTCATTAAGAGCAACCAACTGACGAACATTCACTCTTTTGGTTTCAGAGACAGTTGAGACTTTGTGCTTCTGGTGGTGCGAGCCTCTTTATGCCGGTGTGTTAGCCGCACGGCCTCACCTGCAGGGACGAGGTCTTGCTCGGCTTGTCCGCGTATCTCCAGGTGATCTTGGCTGCGTGTCCGTCGTGGGGGGGGAAGGCATCGGCAATGATGACGGCGTCTTGGGGAGGGATCATGCCACAGTCCCGGGCAACAGAGATGGCTGTCAGCATGTTGTCACCTGGAGGTGAACACAGCACACGTTTAGTATGTTTTCATGAATGACCACATTCATTTTCAGCTTCAATGTGAGATTTATCCGAAACATAATTTTCCTTTTAAAGCCTGTGAAGCAACCTTGAAAATACAGATTATAAATTAAAGCTATGCAAGGAAGTACAACATCATCCTGTGGTGGATGAGTTAGTTTGTGCCAGGTACACCGAGCGGCCGAGAAAGGTTTTTTTTAGATTACAGATGCAGTTGAGTGAATTCCAGAAGGATATTAAAGGAGTTAGATGAGTTAAATGAGGACCAACACACAGATTACCAAACTGATCATGCTGCCTGAGTCAGTCCGAGGTTTTTAATGAGCAGCTAAAGACAGAGAAAGACATGAAATATTGTGTGTCATGTTCATGCAACGTTTACATATCAGTGTTTGTGCATCCTCTTTAGTGTCAGTAGTGGTTTGTTGAAGGGCTTCAGTGAATGTGTGCACGTGTGAATGTGTGCACGCTCTCACCAGTAACCATGACTGTGCGGATGCTGGCTTGGTGGAGGTCCTGCAGCACTGCTGGAGTTTCTGCCTTCAGCTTGTTCTGCATGATGATCAGACCAAGGAAGTCCATGTTCGCCTCAATGTGATCCCTCAATTAAGAGAAAATAGGTACACATGTTCAACCAAATGTCATTGATTAGAGGAATAGGTTTAAAATGATTGAATATTGTACAGAACACTACCTGCTGATATTCTGCACTTTGTGCCAGGTGAGTTTGGATTCAAGTCGACGATGAGCCAGAGCAATGACCCTAAAACCCTGTTTGGTGTAGCCCTCCAGAACCTCTGCAAAGGTTTCTGGCACTGCAAAGAGACAGCGAGACATTGAAGACGTTAGTACAGGTACGTTCAGCAAGCAAAGACGATTAAACGTCTGGAAATGACATGTACTGGAACAGAATCCCTCTTCAGGCGTTGGCTTTTCAATCTTTTCTTGAATGCAGCTGGAGACAATTACAAAGTCTCGTTCCATTTTCTGAACAATAATCTCATTTTCATACTTATTGCCAATAACATACCGGCCACTGATGTTTCCTTCATCCCAAATCCTAACAGTTTTAGTGCTGAACGGCACCGAGCAGCGAGTAACTACTCACCCGTCTCTTTCTTGCAGAGACTAACCACCACTTCTGGCGCTCCCTTCATGTAGGCGTCCATGCGCTTCTCCCCCAGCAGACGGGCCACCACACACATCCTCTGGAGGGCTGACGAAAAGGGAAACTGCCGCACGATTCCTACCTCATGCGCCGACTGTATATAAATAAAAACAAATTACAGTCTTTATGTATGCCAAGGAGAAGATGACAATCATAAATAAATTCCATCAAATTCCAGGTTACTATTTTGCCCAATTCAACCACCATTTAAAGTCTGAACTTTTATTTTGTAGTAAATCACACACGTGCTATAAATGTCATTTATGACACAAAACAAAATGAAAGGTTGTTGAACCGATAGCTTCATTACTATTCATGTAAAAGTACTTACCGAGAGCTCATAGAGTTCCTAGAAGTCCATGAGAAAACAAAACATTTCAAAACGATTAAACTTCATTCACACCCTTGAGAACGTTGCTGCTGCAATAGGATGTTGGTTTTGAATACATATAAACTAGAAATAGCACAAAACAAAGTCAGAGAAAGAATAACACAATGTCCTACAGCATACAGCATTAATAACAGTGCATCCAGGTGCATAAAGCGCTGGTACCATGTCCTGCTCCGGGGAGGCGGCGGGCTGCGGCGGCAGCAGCTGCTTTGGGGGTCGGACCACAGTCGGCATGATGCGGTTGTGGAGAGAAGTTTCCTCCTCGGTGGCCTCTTCCAGGATCTGGGCAGACAAAAGGTTCAGGGAAGTTCCTAATGCGTTTCTTTCCTCAACAGTAAGAGATAAAGGAAGAGTGGACATAGTAAATATATCGTAGAGACCATCTCTCATCCGTCGTTCACGACTCTCAGTTACTTCCTGTCTGACGGCGTTCCCACCGCGCGGTGCGGTTGGACCATACAGAACCACTCACCCAGCCGATGGCCTCAAACATCTTGAGGTCCAGCGGATCTCCAGACAGCTGGCCGTCGATCTTGGTCAGCGAGTGGCAGGTGGCCATGCAAGCCACGAACCGGGACGTGACCAGGTTTTCCTGGTAGGCGTTTTCCTCCGACACGTGGAAGCTGAAGACGCCGCGCATGAACGAGGAAAGAGGTTTTACTGATTGGGAGAGGCTCGAGTCAGAAGAACTGCTGCTATTTAACGATGTGAAAACATTTTTCATGGAGAATAAAATACTTTCAGTAGCAATGGAAAGACAGATTACCTGCCGTTCTCAACCCTCTGGACTCCCCAGAGGTCCAACCCATCTTCTGTTAGAGTACCAGTCTGTGAGCAGAAGAAGAACAAGTTGATTCAAACAAATACAATCAAATCAAACTTCTCAATTGCTCAAAATGTTCGAGTGCTACTGATGTTCATAACAGTGCTGAGTCTTTTGTTGTTCAAGTTTAGATGTGTACCTTCTTGGACACCGTCCTTAATATCTGAAGTTAGTTCAGACGACTTGAAGAGCAAAACCAGCAGTGATCAAACCACCATCACTTGCCTTGTCAAAGCAGACCAGATTGATTTGACCGCAGATGTTGATCCTCTGTGGACTGATGCAGAAGATGCCGAGGCGCTTGAGGCGTCGCTGGGCGTACACAATGCCAGCTGTCATGGCGGCTGGCAGCGCCGGGGGCACAGTGATGGTGATGATGTCCAGGGACTCGATGATGATGGTCTTAGCCGGCACCTGGAGCAGACAGAAATGTTATTTGATGACCACGTCAGCAGTGAAATGGGATGTCTTAGATCACTGAAGAGACTACTGAAATCAAGCCTTGAGGGTTCAAATACGTGACAGTTTCTAACTGATGAGTGTGGTACAGCAGAGTCTATCTAAAGCAAGTCTCAAAAGAACTGATGCTCAAAGCCTGACGCTTATCCTACAACAACCATATAACCCTAAAACAGGGGTTACAGAGAAGGAAAGCAACGGCTCAAACGCTTCATGTTTTGCAGCACACACTGATGTTGAAATGTATTGCATGCAGCTGTGAGTTGGTAAAACCTTTGCACAAAGTTGCACCGAGCGAGGGAAGGCTAAACCACCAGGCAGTAAGTATCAGATGACAAGAAAAATAACTCTAGTCAGAGTTGGTTTTGCAGGGATTCTGCTAACAACAAATCTCTTCAGGTCCAAGCCTCAGGGATCCAGCAGCTAAACTGAGGTTGTATTCCAGCAGAAGCACACCAACAGATGACAGAGCCAATGTTCTGTGGGGACAGTGCAAGGTTTGACTGGTTTACAGTTGTTGCACTCTTATTTCTGCCTCTTTTCCTTCTGAAACTCTGGACCCATGAAACACAAAATCTGAACACTGGCATTTGTTCAACCTGCTCGTCACCTGCAAAATTACCTCGTTCATCACGCTGAGGACAATCGAGTAGACGAAGCCGATTCCAGCCACAGCCACCAGACACAACAGGAAGAGGTAGGCGTCGCGGTACAGCTTGAAGTCGGTGGGTTTGGGGTAAAGGATGGAGCGCACCAGCTGGCCTTTGGCCGTGCTAAAACCTGCGAGAAGAGGATGTTATGAGGAGTTTTGGGTGAAAGGTTTTCAGACAGGACCCAAAGTCTCTGAACTGTATTAACAAGGAATTAACCTGGGGAGCACATAATACGAAAGCTTCCTGGATAAAAGCCATATTTCTGACCTCTGAAAGGCTGCATTTGTCTCATAATGTAGAAGCTGAGATTTTAGACAACTGGTCAATATGCTGAAACAAATCCTCTTGACTATCATCTTAGTGCACGGTATGAAAAAGCATCTTCAGCAAGAGACGGAGATCAGCATGTATGCAGGATATAATAAATAAATAAATGATGATATCATTCTCATAAGGAGAATTGCATCTCAGTAAGGTCACCCCCCCCCCCCCCACCACACACACACACACACACACACACACACACACCTGTGCTGACTACCACAGCCTTGACCAGCTCTCCCGTGTAGAAGCGGGTCTGGATGACGTTGGTGCCGCAGAAGAGTGTGTGTCTCTTGTGTTCCTCGGTGGTGTAGACGTCGGCCTTGTCGCCGCTCTCCCCGGGCAAAGGGTTGGGGAGATTAGTCTTCGTCACGGGAACGCTCTCTCCTGATGGTGGATTACATGGATATTAGGAATGGCTGCTGTGAGATTAACAGGTAAAGCATGTTTCCGTTTTAAAGCCTCTTATGGTCGTTTGTTAACTTTATGTACAAATATTACAAGAGTTGTTCTCCCTCTTGAGTCACATAAATGTGCAGACGTTTCCCTGACCTGTGAGCATGCTTTCATTCACGATGCAGGTGCCGCTGACCAGCACGGCGTCACATGGCATGTTGGTCCCATTGCTGGGGATGACCATCACATCCCCGGGCACCAGATCAGTAGACAGAATCTCTTCGATTTCTGCCAAGAAGGGGGCGCAAAAGAGGAGCGTTGATGTAAATGTGTGCCATTGATACAGACCGTATTGGTAGCCGTGGCAGCAGACGGTGCATGTGGGGGTGAGAGGAGACATTTTGTGTGTCAGAGCTGCAGAGTCTTGTTCAGCTCGTCTCTCATTGCCTCACGAGGCAGCAGGAAGGAAGGCCAGTGCAGTGAATAGATGCATACATTAAAGGATCAGCGGGGTACAGACTTACAAAGCAATGCTTCTAACTGATTCTGAGCACAAACTTATTTTTGTGCTTTGGCCAACACATGGAATTAATTTGAACCGGTTCAGCTCATAAGACACCTGATGACAATGTCAGGCATCATCTCTGCAGACTGTCACTCATTTAAAAAGGAGGTCAGATATACAAAAGAAGTCTGCATTTTCCAAACAGACATTTGTTTCTGCTTCTATGGTTGGTCAGACTCAATTACACAGTCACACGGCTTTGACTATCATCGGGTATGGTTTGGACAGCACTCTTCAGAAATGCAAGAGACTGAATACAATAAAACATCCCATGCACTACTATTACAAATGACTCTACAAAGGCCACAGAAAAAGACTTAACAAACCATTGTTGGCTCGGCATACAGACACACGGACAGTACTGTGAGTTGCCACCATATCGTGAAGCATGATGTATTGCTGAAAGAAGAAAACACATGATGAACTTTAGACAGCTTGTTGGTCCCCAAGATCACTTGTGTGAGTGCAAAGGACATCTACTTTTTCTTCCAATTTAATTCAGCCAGGTTTTGCAGTAACTATGCGGTCAGATACATGGATCAGCCTTTTGTGAAGCTCACCTTTTTGATGGTGTACAGCGAGGTAGCTATGGATATGATGGACATGAAAAGAATGGCCGCAGCATAGTAGTAATACTCATCGGCACTCCACAGGATCACACTGAAGAGCTGGAAGATGTAGAAAGGGTTCAGGACCTGCAGGAGGAGACACAGAGTTATACGAGTGTGACACTTGCAGAGGTGAGAGCATTAAGGAACAACCACGATTTATTTAAAAACAGAGACATCTACTTCAGCAGTGTTGTAGCTATGAGATGCATTGGGTAGTTTTATCCAAGATGTTTGAACACACGTTGGGACCCACATCAATGAATTGGTCTGTAAGGGGCAATCGTGTAGTATTGTACATATACTCCTTTTCCAAATACCACCCGAAACAAGTATGCACTTATCTGTGCTCTATCTACTATCTGGGGTTGATGAGCGTGGGGTTTGTCCGAGATGAGCTCACAAGTTAACGCGGTCTTTCATTCAAGGACAAATACAAACTGAGTTAAAGAGAAGACTGTTTCAATGTAAACTGGGCCCTACCTCTTTGATAAGCAGCTTGAAAACAGAAGGCACTTTCACTGCGATTTCATTCACTCCGAAGAACAGTCTCCTGACAAGAGGTGAAAGAGACATTCGTGATCAAAGTCTGAACCAGCCCTTCACATCCAAACAAACACATGCCATACGACATATACACACAGCCATGTGTCATTAAGGTCAGGACCATGCAGGTGTTCATCCTATAGAACATAAACCTGATCGCTTCATGCTCTCCTTTAAATTACTCATGCTCTGCACGGCACAAGTTATCATTTTAATCAGTTACACAGCTGCAGCTCGTGTAACTCACAACAGAATAATCAGGTCAATCGCTGTGGAGGAGTTGTGCGAGCGTTCCTTCAGACCGGGAGGACGTTACCTGTACTTCTGCTGGTTCCTGGTCAGGCCGGCACTGTGCTCCAGGTGGAGGGTGGAGCAGCTGACCTGTAGATCATCCAGGCCACTGGAGGGGAATTAGTGGTCAGGGGACAACATGTGTAATTCAGGCTTTACTACAGCTTGTTTTTCTAATTATTCATTCCAGCTCTTTGTTTGTCACTAAATGGGGCTGTGGATATTTGGCTCTCTGTACTGCTGCGCATACACTGCCAGATGAAACCCTGAATGAATTTAGCTGACTTCAAGTGAATTTTCTGCAGCAAAAGTTCATGCAAACTGGTATAAATAAATAAAAAAATAAAAAACTCTTTCTGTAAATAATCAAAGAATTCTTACGTTAAAACGTCAAAGTTCTGCAAACCGTCGTTCCAATAATACTTTGTGCTATGGAAGGTGAAATAGCGAATCTGAGGGAAATACAATGGGGAGGCAGAGGAAAGAGACGCATGTCAGCATTAGTCTGTGTACATATCACAAGTCAAGAAACAGTACATTAAAAACAAAATAAAAACAGAAAACTTATGAGAAGCAGTTTCACAAAATGTAGCATAACTTTAAATCACTTTAAAAAATTGAACGAGTGGAGAAAGTAACACAATATTTGTTTTTGGGATAAAGCGTGATGGAATGTCGTCGATGGCGAATACCAACAAGCTCGAGTCCAAACAAGCACGTGTGCTTCAAATAGATTTACAATTTGATAAACTACTTACAACTTACCTCAACGTTGGAAACAAAACATGGTTTCCATCACTGGTGCAGCGTGTGTGTGTGTGTGTGTGTGTGTGTGTGTGTGTGTGTGTGTGTGTGTGTGTTGCACACCTGTGTGGGCTGGTAGTCGCCATATATTCCAAAGAGCTCCTGAGCAGCGCTGCCATCGGAGGGGGGGGGGTTATGTCCGTTGGCTGGCTGTGGGGAGGGGGAGGTGGTCTGGGTCTCCAGGCTGTGGAAGGGGTTGCTCCCCGGGGCCAGCATCACTCGCACCCTGGCCAGGAACCAGCGTCGGAACTCATCCTGGACAAAATAAAACGGGTAAGTTGTAAATGTGGCCCCCATTTACTTAGATTTATTAAGACTTTTCTCAGTTTATTTATTCTCCATTAATCATGAAAGCATGCATTCCTTTCCTCGAGAACTTCATTAATTGATATACAAATGGTGATTTTGTAGGTGAGGTATTCCTTTCAGGACGTTCACTCATTAACTCCCTAACCCCCTACATCCTAACTAAGCTTAACGCTTACACTACCGTCTTATTAGGTGGCTAGATATTGAGGGCATATGTCCATCAAGTATCCACCAGAAAATATTGAAGTTAACCCTCAACCAAATTCCTGTCTGAACCTGTTCAAGAAGTGAGCAGCAGCACAATGTTTACACATTTAAAATAAATCAAAAAGATCAAAACATGGATTCATCCACAAGTAAAGGAAGAATGCGTGCACATGTGCACCAGCATGAGACCAACACAGAGAGAAAGGAATGCAAAAGCACATGCACAAACACATGCACCATCATGCTTTTACATTAGCCACAGTGGGAAGTCAATGTCCTTAGTTCATCACCTGTGTTCACTAATTTAACATCCAACTACCTTTCCCATTTGTAAAAAAAAAAAATCAACATTTTGAATGTTAATTTAAAACCTGACAGTGGTGTCTTCATTAAGCTTGTATTGTGCGACCAATACTTGAACTCTTAAGCTAATCAATATACTGCCATGTATGACAAAGACTATTCCATATTTACTTTAAAATTGACCAAAACATTTCATGAATTACCCAAGTAATTACTGTGTGTTCACGATTGCAGCTTTACGTGCTATACCTACCGTGGAGCGCAGCAACACCACGTCGGCATCGCGGGCTGTGGTGCGGGTGCAGGTGGATTTGACGCACCACTCTGGCATCCAGTAGAGCAGCAGGAGGAGGAAGCCCCCCGTACACAGCACCCCGAGGCCCACGAGGGCCAGCCGCCAAGGACACAGACGGTAGCCCTGCAGCTCCTGAAGGGTGGGAGCAGAGAAGAGACGCGTCGAGTAAGGCAGAAAGAATCAATTCCCTCAATGGCCCGATGTAAAATGAAGAAAGACAAACATACCATCTCCTCCTCTTCCCCTTCATTGAGGACCTTCAGGTCTTCCTTCTCCATGCTGCACAACAGTTTGCCAAGCTCCTCCCTTAGTCACTACAAACACAACCGGCAAAATGTCAGCGTGACGAGTGTGTGGGAAAACATTTCAGCTCCACAACAACAAATGAAAAACCCTGAGTAGACACCAGAGGGTCACAAGCCGCTTACTAGTGATGCGGACGGGTGTTGTGTGTTCGTCTCCACACATTTATCACATCTTTGTTAGCTTCCTGCATTAAACCATGATCCTGGGGGAAAACCCAGATCATCACTAGTTTCATATTATGCAGTTAACTCTGCATTCCTGTGGTTGCAAAACCATGCATACCCTACAAATAACTTCATGGTCGAGGTTATTGAGCGGGATTAGAGACCACAACCGTGCAGCCAATTAACATTTAATCTGGTACAAAATCTAATTGGTACAATGGCGGGGCAATGGGTTAACCTGATGACCCTTGACCAAAATATAAGGGATGAAAATATGTAGGCGGGCTATATATATATATATATATATATATATATATATATATATATATATATATATATATATATATATATATATATATATATATATATATATATATATAAATAAATAATTTTTTTAGCATTTAAAAAAAGTAACAAATCAGTAACAAATGTATTTTCAAAATATATATATATATATATATATATATATATATATATATATATATATATATAGGCAGGATAGTGAGTAGTGCCAAGCAGAGGTAAGATATTTTACTCAGACAAATTATGCTTAAGATTGTAATAAAGATACCACATTTCATGGTCGGCTCAACAATGAAATGCAAAATTAATTTTCAAACCACAGGAGGTGCAATATTTTTTTCAAGCAAAATGTGTCAACCTATCAATTTAAAGCTATTCAAGGTCACTTGTTCATTTGAGCACGAGACATACAAATTACAAGAATGCACAGCACTTCCAAAACAGCTGCGTTATCTCAGATCACCCATCTCTTAGTAGTGTCATCCCACATACAGACCAAATGAGTAATCTATGGGGGTAGATTATCAAGCTCGACCCCATTGCCTGCTCTCAGTTGTCTCAGGGCACCAGCCAGCTGCCCAGAAGGTCACACTGTCACTTGGTACGACACTCTGTCAAAAGACAAACAGGCTTTTGGAAATACTAGTTGTGCTGCAGACAATCTGTCTATGTGGCAAAAGCAGCTTCAGCAGGCTAGTTTGCCATGTTGTTGCTAATTTATTGTTTGGAGTTGCAGAGAGAAACAGTAGAGCCGAGTTCATTTCAAACCGATGACAGTACAAGAGCTAATTAGGGCTTCAAGGTCAGTAGTTGGCTATCAATTAGACAATCGGGTCCACTGTGGATTTCACGAGGGCTTCTGGGGGAACTGGTGACATCCCATGCAGCGCTCAACAGAGCAAGCGGTTCGCTCAACATGCAAAATGAGAATGTGAAACATTTGGGTGCACCACCATGACTCTGACGAGCGAAGCCTCCGGGACTCTGCTTCTGAATTGGAGCCAGAGCTGAATAACTTTTCAGGGTTATTCATTTTTAGGCTGGTTCGTTAATCGGTACTTGAAGAGATTACCGGAGTGGAAAATGTGATTTTGGTGTAATTTATGGTGGCACTTGCAGTCTCTCCTCTTTGTCTCTCCACTGCTGCGTTTGACTGAAGGCAAGGCTCAACTCCTCCAAACACACAATCATACACACACTCAGCAGACAACAGCACAAACTGCAGAGGAGTGAATGAACCCAGTCAAGTTAACAACAACTGTGCTTGTTACTGTACAACTGTACAATACAACTGTGAGTAGAATCCCACAGGGGCAACTGAAAAACAAGCGTACACTTGCAGAAAAGTAATATGTTTTGACTGTTGCTGGAAAAGTCCCTCTCCCAACCTGGAGTGCCTGTCAGGCAGTGGGTCCGTATTAGCAGGGTGAGCATGACAGAGGATGAATGAGTGATAGTTAAATGTTCTGAGTTTCAATCAAGGCAGAATATCCTGAGATTGCCAAAAAAAGGACTGAAAACCCTGCTTCCATTTCCAACATCCTGTCTTTGTGAAACAAGGTTTAAGTTACGAAAGATAAAGGTTTAAGTTACGGAGTAGACTGGACATAAAGAACACGTCGGGTGTCATTGTCTTTGCATTCTCCATTGAAAGAAACTCGGGCCTTCCTGTGCAGTGACTGTCTTTGGTGTGAATAATAATAATAATAATAATAATAATAATAATAATAATAATAAGCTTTATTTGTATAGCGCCTTTCGCAGACCAGGGTCACAAAGCGCTTAACAATAACAACATAAACAATACACAGTTAAGAAGTACAAATAAATAAAACATTTTAAAAATGTTTAAAAAATTTTAAACTTTAAAAAATGTTTAAATATATTTTAAAAAGATTTTTTTTAAAAGCCAAAACAACTCAATGTCAATCAAAGCAGCCTCAGGACAGTTAAGTAAAAGCCTGGACAAAGGAAACGGTCTTTAGTTGCCTTTTAAAGGAGCCAACAGACTCCATGGAGTAGTGCACACAAACAGTAAGAAGATTAAAAAAAAATCCCCAAACCACATGAAGTGACACAAATAGGTAACGTTGAGACATGATCTCTGAGGATCCCAGCCATGGTGCATCAGGGCCATGGTGCCAATAGAGCCACCCTGCCCGCACCACCCTGCACCGCCCTCTGATCCTGTATCAGTACACCACACACTCTGATCTTATCTGGCAGCTGCACCCGGGTGGACTTTTTCTCTGGCATACAGCGGGATATTTTGCTTAGGACCAAGCCCTTCCTTGCATTTTACAATAGCCCCCTGGTCGGCGCTGGGCAGTGGGTGCAGTGCAACAAGAACAATCCCTCCACTAACTCTGCTATGACTGGAAATACCAACACCAGTGCATCACGCAAACACTCTTTTACAAATTGCTGTCATGGTGACTCCTAGATAACACGCCAATGAAAATGCCACCCAAAAAGGATTTAAAGTATCAAGCTTATGTTGTTACTGTAACCAACTACGATGTAACTATGCATCCTTACTGTGCCCGATGTGGCAGTCAGTTAGAAAACAATAGTAAGTTTGCTACATCGTCTGTTATGCAGGAATCCTTTGTTCAGACAACACAGGGTCGTAACCACAGAAAACACACAGGGTCCCAAAAGTACAGCACAAGAGGCCAAGTTAAAACTTGGTGGCTCAGAAGCCACACATAACCCTGATTAAGGCTGGGGTACCAATATGTCACATGTTAACAAAGGAAACTTGTTGAGTTAAACTTTCATTTTGGTGAACTTGTGCAAGAGCAGGGATGGAGAACTGAAGCAAAACCAAGGGGCATAATTCGTATACAGACATATCTAATCAACAATATGATCAGAGTAAGAATAATAGAATGAAATCCACAACAACAAAAATCGGATCAAATATAACTTTTAGAGATCACTGACCAAGTTTGTTTTGGCCCTGATACGAACTGCAGATGATTTACAGCGGAACTCAGAAAGCCAACGCTGCAAAAGGATCTCTGTATCGCGCACGGCGTTGTTCCGTACCGATGCGCAGAGACAGGTGCGCGCACACATGTGAGCGCTGAGCATACATGTGAGCGCTGAGCATACATGTGAGCGCTGAGCATACATGTGAGCGCTGAGCATACATGTGAGCGCTGAGCATCCAGCAGCGGCACAGAGCGTAGAAAAATATGTCGCGTAAAAAAGCAGACAACTATATCTGCGTTTTAAACACTCCCAGGTAGAAGATAGCAACAGTAGCCCTCCTGCAAGGAGCACCGGAGCAGCTTTTCTGCTCAAGTGAAACTAGTCAAAGCGCTGGTGTCTTGTTCCAACAATGAGCTGCTGGCTTCACACATTACAAAGTACACGGACATAAAACTAAGTCATTAATAAATACATGGAGAAATGCCGGGTAAATGTTCACGGTTAACAGATTACGTTGCGCGACTCTGCGATTTTTGGCGTTTTGCCAAAAGCCAGTCTCCGTGAAATCGTCTTTTCCGCTGTTCCGTCTCTCAAAACCGTAAAAAAGATCTCATCTCAACATGGAGCATGAACTGAGAGCGTCCATATCAAGTCAACAACCACGTTTTAAAAATATGTGCAGAGGAAAGCAACTCACTGAGCCACTAACATGATACAACCTGATGCTCACATATCTACTCATTCTGTTTTGTTCTGCAATTTGCTTTTAGTTTTCCACAATAACCTATTTAGTAGTAACTACATATTATTTATTTTTGCACAGATAGTACTTTATTTTTTATTGTTTTAAGTGATTGAAATTTTGTTTTCTTTTTTTGAGGTCTGGCGGGGCAATTTGGTTAAATTGAAAGTTATTGTTATTGTTCTTTATTCTGTTATTTATAAAAGCACAGATGGAGTCACAAAAGGAGGTTATTTACAGAAAAGTAATGCTTTTGGTGTTTGTGTCATTATCGGTGTCGCCGAGGTCCCCCCCCACCCTGAACCTGTAAACCTAGGGGAAACACTGATCATCATGGATCGGCAACCAGGAAGCATGAATGCCGAAGGCCTGAACGCATAATTTACTGAATATCGGCAGATAACGATCGACAGTAAAACTTTATTTCACACTGTGATGGTTAAGATTAACTGTGTAATTAATCCGCGGCTCACATATGTGCCAAACCCTGAGGGGGCGGATCCATCACAGATGGACAGCGTAACAGCTCGAGCTCACCTTGAGAGCCAGGGACACGATGCCCCAGGCAGTCCTCCTCCCCACAGTTAGTTTGCTCTCCCACCACACCAACCTGGAACCCTGGGAGAAAAACACAAGTAGAAAAGGTGCTGAGTGGAGGATAGATCTCCCCAGGTGCGTCTACAACGACCACTGTGCGAATGAATCAACACAACCAACTATTGGCCAACCTAGATCGCAAGTGGATCAAATGTTTTTTTACTTGCATGCCTCACACAACCAACACTCATTTTATTCTATGAACATGTCGGCAGTAGCTCTGTGCAAGCATGCACCTCAGCTCCGTCTCAACTTCAAATGTTTATTTTAGGCTTCTCAGTCAATTTCTTTTCAAATAACTAAAGTGATGCGGTCAGCTATGTTTGCAGTTAGCCAAACACACCGTTCAAAACAATAAAAGTGGGTGCATGTTATTCACTTTGTTACGGGAGTAGCAGAAGCACTGAGAATGAGTGAGCAGTCCGCTGGCAGTATAAAAGGCATTAACAGATGTTTTGAGAAAGTAGTCAACGCAACCTGAGAGGTCCCTGAGCATGCAGTAATAACCAGACACCTACAATATCATGCAGTTTGCGACAGTGCAGTGCAAGATTAGCCAGACACAGAAGTGCATACCTACGCACTCATGAACGAACGCAAATGATTGCATGATTATCCTGATGGAGATTTGTTTTTTTAAAACAATGAACACTATGAACAGAGTTTTCCAAAACTTCATGTTGCTTTCTCCACTAAATTGTCTATAATGATAAAACGGGAAGAGAGACTTTCACAAAACAGTAACATATGATCCAAAGGGAAAACAAAACTGGTTAATGCATATTGTGCTGCAGCAAAAGAGTTACTGGGTAATGTGAACGCACACGTTAAGGTGTTCACTGGTGCACGTTGTTGGACGCCCAAAGTAAGGACCAACAACTGGCATTCATTTCATTTGGTTGTCCTTTTCAGGAACAACTTTGTGTAGTTAAAACGTTGGGAAACTAAATGAAGATGAGTGAAGTTTCCCGACATAGACGCTGTCCACACTACTGCAGATGTTAGTCCAGAATATTGTGGAGTACTCAACCACATTGGATAGTAAGTGAGAAGTTTTCCCATCATCTCAAATTTAAATTCACTTCTTCCTGTAGACTTCTGCCGTTGCTAATCCCATTGCGCTCAGACCTTGTTCATTGTATGCTTCATTTCCAGTAACTATTTCCCAAAGTGACAAACTCATCATGAGCTCATGCAGAACATGGAGGAACCGTCAGGTGATTCCAGCCGACTCGCATCCCCTCACGAGGCTTGGTGCTCCTGTCACAAAGCCAATGCGATAGTAGAATAAATATGAGGGCGACCGTAGGAAACACTTTTTTTTCCTTCAGGAATACAGAGGACCCTTATAGGGCCTCTAAGTGTCAGCATGACTTCAGAGATATTTATAGATTTCTCCAGCCCTGCCTAAAGCCACATTGTTGTCTCTCATTTGATTAGTCTGCTATTGTATTAATAAGCAAAGCAGGCTTGGGAAAATAAAACACAAGGCAGCTGTTGATGTTGTTTCAAACTATACAATTAAACATTACAATCCTTAATGTTAGTGAAGTTAATAATTATTCATTTAACTGACAATAGGCGTTTAAAAAAATTAAAAAAGTAGAACTCTGCGGAGCAGCTTGCGACCTAAACACTTGTAACGCCATGCTTCAGCTACACTGCAGGAACCCTGAAGACTGACAACCCCAAAGCTGAACTGAGAACTTACTGGGCAAAGTGGCTGATGTCTCCACGACAAAGCCCATAACATCGTGGCGGATAACTTGCGCATACACTGCAGCTGACAGTAAATAACGGATTCAACCGATTCATTGGTTATCATTTCAGTTGGGCAACTTCAACCACTAAACCCCTGCATGCAATTAGATATTAATCTATTTTACTGTACTGTGAGCTCCACGACTCCAATTTATCAATTGTGTTCAACGTACTATTATTAATACATTCATTATCATTAGCAAACAATGGTGGGACCAGGGCTACAACAGTTTATTTGGTGTTTAATCTGCTTAATATTTACTCAATCAATAAATCATGTGGTCTATAAAATTGGTAAACATTCAGAAAAAAGCTTATCACAGCGTCTCAGAAACGGAAGGTTTTGTTTTGCCGAAACAGTCCAAGGACAAAAAAGAGTATTAGTTTATTGTGTATTTTACATTAGAGAAGCTGAATCCAGCATTTATTTAAACATTTGTCTTGAAAAATGATTGATGAATAAATGATCAGTTAGTCACTCACTGATGATTCAAAATGTCACAATATGTCTTGAGTCCGTTCAGTTTTAAAAAGACACGATAGCATACGCTTACAGACTATTTATTAGTCTCAAGATCATCATTTGCTGACTTTTATCAGGACAAAGTTCAGTTTCGGGCGAGGCCGGCGGCTCAGACGCACATATTTCAAGGAACCTGAACACGAGCAGAACAAAAGTATACAAATAAATCAATCCAGGACAGTGAAGACTAAACATATCCTCCTTTCCCTTTCGGTCCTGTCCTTCAACACGCAGACAGAAAGGAAAAAGTGAACAATAAGCAATGACCTAATGACAGAGGTCTACGCTTCGTGCAAGCATTTAGAGGAAAAAGTGTTTAGTTGCTCTCATGCGCTGCACTCAATGTCCTTTCCTTATCGCTTCCCCTCTCTTGCGTGGGCATTACAGCAAAGCTTTATTCCCTCAATGGCCAATCAAGCGTTTATCACAGTGACCATTGGCCTTACAGAAGAAATCTTTGACCAGCTGCACTTCCTCTGCTGTCTGAACAGAGTTTGAAGAGCCCAACACGGTCATTTAGCCAACAATTCTGTTTTAACATCACGTCAAAAGAGAAAACGTATGCACACTTAACATCACAACCAAGTGAGAAGAATTTAGGACTTTTTCAGACTAAAATAATCAATGGAGAGTTAAGTGGAGTGGATCAGGGGGAAAAAGAGATCTAAAAGAAGTCTTTATCAGAGCTCCATTCCCAGGGGGAGGGGGAATAAATAATCCTACAGATCAAAAGTGTGTAGACATTTTAAGTCTGACCACATGCTCTTGGATCAGCAGCATTGTTGTCTGACAATCTATGAAAAACGGCATACAATGTGGAAGAGATTAAATCATATTAAAACGTTTAAAACGTAATCATAAATAAGAAAATACCATTAAATACAATTCAAATAATATCCTCACTGGCTCAATCCATCATATGTATTGTTCCTGTTTCTGGGCTACAGTCATATCAAGCTGAAAGCTCAACACATAGCAATTGTCTTCCAAGATATTTTAAAGACAATGTGTGCTTTTAATTATTTTATTTGTTTTATGCATCAGAGTTTCATATGTCCACATATCATAATAGTCATTTTTCCAGGAGTTGCTTTTTCTTCACAAAAGCTCATGCAGTTTTGAGACCACAAAATGATGCACCGAGTCTCAGGATGCAACAGGTGTGTGGTTGTGTCACCGTTGTAATGCAACAGTTTAACCAGGTCTGAGAAAGGAATGAAGAAATCGCTGCTCTGATATCATCCTATCTCTTGAGCAGCTTGGCGATAGTCATCACAATCAGTAACATAGGAGGGATCTATTATCAGCTCAGTCCTGAGCTTTCTGTCACAAATCGTCTGAGAAGCTGCTGCTGATGAGAGCGAGCTGGAGCAGACAGGACACACCACATGATGGGCCTCCATTCACGACCCGACTGCACCGACAACCCACAGCCGACATCCTTTCAGTCAAGACGTCCTTGTCCGAGGACGGCAAGCAGATTTTAGAGGGATTAAAAGCTGCAATTTTTAGGGCCAGTCTATGCAAAGCCTTATAAGCTCGAAAGTGAACATTTTAAATCAATTCTAAAGTAAACAACTACCTGAGTTAGTGGAGAGTCCTCCTGTTTTACACCATGATTCAAATCAGCAACGCTCGATATATTCATGTAATTGCACAAGTCTATTCTCAGGTTTGTGTTACTGTGTTAAATTTCACAGCTGTTTCTATTGAAGTGTTTCATCTAACTTCCACTGAAGCAGGCCGCTGGTTTGTCCTCTACTTGTTGGAAGCAAACCGCTAAACCGGCACAAGAAAGATCCGTTTCTCTGACACACTGGTGTGGGGCTTCCACACCAAACAGCGCTGGGCTGCTGACAGGACTTTGAGCATGTCGGGATATTTCACATCTCCACGCTCAATCAACACTGGCAGGCCTTCCGTCACATGGTGCTGTCTTAAAGCTCACCTGTGAAAGGTTTTGAGGCATTGGCTCAAAGACCAGTGGAAAATGTTTTGGAGACAAAACCGCTTCAAAATGTTCAGTTGGGACATCAAGACCTCGAGCTCTTTGACAGAGACACAGATTCACAGGTGAAGAGGGCACATGAACTTTCTTGATTGCTGTAATCCAGCTGTGCAATATGGACTGAGCTGGTACAGCTCGCTCCTCAAGGATACATCGAGTTGGCAGCTGTATCTCAAATACAGGTACATCACTGAGTCCAGTAAAGTAGGATCATTCAGCAAGACAACCTCCTTAGAAGATATAACACCATGTTCGTGCAGATTATTGTGTTTTACTCCATACACTAATATCTTAATTTCTAAACTAGGACTAAAACTAAGCCAAATCATACACAATCTGTTTTATTTACCTGGTCCAGTTGGCTGATTCTAAGTGAACTTAATTGACTTTGGTGCTTTAACTTAATTTAGATGGAGCTGATCAAAATAAATTGTAGCGCTGCAATAATTAGTCAATTAATGGAAAAAGAAAAGTGAAATTCAGTGGTCTGCTCAGTGCTTTCACACACATTGTGAAATGTGAGGATTTTGTGACGCACCGGTTGAGCATGTCTCTGACGACTGTGTGGGTATAACTCATCTCAAAGGTCACATGCACAATAAAAGCACACAATTTAATTATCTACAAAGTAATTGTGGCAGCAAATAACTTGTGTTAATGTCCATAAAAGTGATTAACAATAAATAAAGTGAATACATTTGTCCCGAGCTTCACTGGATAGTTGGTAATTGCGCGACACAAATAAACTTGAACTCGAGGACACAATTTTAAATTGATCAGTGTTGACTATATAAAGCCCAATCCCTTTCTGATCCCTTATGTACTTAAACCTTTTGTGGTCCAGGTATGCTAGCCACCGAGCAGCAAAAATAAATAAATTAAAGCCAGCTGTCTCAAAATGATATCCACACTGACTGTAAAAAATGAGAAAACTTTGAGACACTTTTAAATCAGTTTTGGAGCAACGTGACATTAATGGACTTTGTGTTAGGTCCTGGGATACATTCGTTTAATGAACCGTCAACACTTCTAATAACATCAACAATTATTTAGCATAGCAAAATATGAAAACAAGGACGTAATACATACATGCCAATGTTCGTATCAGGTCATTCAAATGATATGCTTGGCTAGTATGAGAAGACCTGTGTTTTATAGGAAGGAGACACAGCTAGTGGGTAACAGAAGCGAGTCCAAATGGTACGCATATATATATATATATATATATATATATATATATATATATATATATATATATATATATATATATATACATACATACACACACACACACACACACACACACACACACACACACACACACACACTAACCCAGTCATATACAACAACAACTAACACTACAAGTCCAGTCCAAAGCCAATTAAGGACCAAAGACACGTCAGCTCAACAGTAAAGGTCCACAACGTAACACAACGTAACACAACGTCATCTTTCAGCAGCTCATGTTGCCGACATCCCTCACGATATCCCTGCACAGAAATGCCTCATTTCTGACAACAAGTGATGCCTCAGTAAGTGCTTGTCGGCTAGCTGGCTAACGTTAGCCAAGCTCCATTGTTAGTCCGCTACTTGGTGACCACATGAACAGAAACGTGCGCGTGTCTCTAAAAGCCGAGCTCGCTTTCGGTTTCAGAAACCGTCCGGAGCGAAACCACGTTTCAAAGACAAGTCAGACCAGTTTTGTGGACGCGCATCAGCTAGCTGCCCGTTAGCTTTCTCAGCCAGCTAGGTAGCAACTGACACATGGGTGATGACAGCGAGGTAAACCGTATGAAACACTCTCTCACCCAGAACCACCTGGACACGCTGAAGATCACCTCCGAGTCATGGCGGGACGAAAGCGGCTGCTACCTGAAGGAAGACGTCGTTGAAGAGGAGCACGGGCTAATGGACAGAGAACAAGGCTGTCGCAGGCGGAGGGCTGGCTGTGTGTTGACAGCTCAGAGGGACAGACGGAGTACAGCGCGAGTGAACTGGCCTGAACTGGCTGTCTGACGGCCGGAAGTGACGTGCTGTGACATCACAGGAGGCGCGCGCGCGCCCATCATTCTGAAGTACCCTGAATACTCTCACGGCGATGCAAAGGGAGTTGCAGAGCCACCAACTCTCACGCTTTCGCCGTGTGACACACGCTTTTTCATTTGTTTACACAGTCACACGCCACACAACCAATATCTCACGCCAAAAAAAAAGTCTGGGGCGCGTTCGTGCCTTTTCAAACTCTCCGACGATAGATGGCGCTAAGGAGCGCATCTGTAAACCTATTCGCTGCATAGACATCCTGTTTACCACAAACAGACAGCAGACTCTCAACAACAGACTCAGAGAGGAGCAGAGAGACGGAGGTATCAGGCTCTCGAGTCTCACGCATTGAACGTGACTGTCACTCATTGGTCTTAAGTCCCGCCCTCCCGACACACAGCTGTCCGCGGCGGCGGCGCGTATTTCTCGTCGTCGACCCCCCGTCGACAAAATCTCACGCCAAAATTTCTTGAAAAGTTGGCAGCTCTGGAGTTGTACTCCCACGTGGGAGTACAACTCCCTTTGCATGATGGTTCCCTCTCAGGGACGAGCGGCTCAGCGAGGCTCACCTGCAGGACTCAAGATGCAGCTTCTTCTCTACGATTCACCATCAAGGCTGACTTACCAAATGGTGAACAAGGGCCACAGACTTCCAGTGGCCAAAAAAAGCCGTCAGGTTGACTGCATGTCAATTATCTTTTGTACTTTGTTTTATTGCTCATTTTTCATAAATGTCACATGACACCACTGATGTCCAATACCATCTTAGACCAAGCATTGTTAGCAGATGATGTGGAGAGAACCGGTGTTCACATGTAAGCATGGCATTTTAGTCAAAAGTGTAAAAGAGAGGTCATACAGTCATTGCTGTTCAGCAATTCTTTTATTCTCTTATTGGAAACATGTGCACACGTTTTTCAAATGGCCTGTGAGGGACTTGTGAGTAATAAAATGGTACTCAAAATCAAACATAGGAAGATAATGCCTCGATCAGTACTACATTCATGGTGCCTGCAGGTTTTAAACTCCACGTCTCCTGTTGGAAATGCAGACGTTCTGCAAATAATTCAATGTCTCGTGCCCAAATTAAGACATTGTTGGGATAATTTCTTTATTATTAATATTATACATTGTCCCCGACTGTTATGAGAAAACTGATCTTTCTGTGGCAAATCAGTGGAGAACTTTAACAAAGTCCCCCAGCGTCTCACTGGTGTATAATCCTTTATTCTGAGTTATTCAGTAATGTCGAGGTATTCATTAGTCAGCGTTCATTTTCTGACTTATCCATTCACTGCAACTATTCAGGATTTAGTTTGCAAGGTGAACAGAATGTCCTGCAGGCTCACATCATGCGGCGTCTTCCACGTCGCCTGCATTGGAGCGATCACTGACGCACAGGCCAAGAAAAACAAAAAGGCCCGTTCCCCACTGCTGCTTCAGATGTGCTAATCCGTGCTCTTCATCACTTCTGCAAACAGAATTCCACCTTTTCATATTGGACACAGTTTGTTTTCATTGGCCCAGCCGCAGAGAGGAGGGATGGAGCAGTGCTCGCTCAGCACTTATCCCATCAGACAGCGTTTTTCACAGTACAACAACATACTTTCTTTAGTTTATTGGATGCCTTTGGAAAAATGGCAACTTGTGTTTAGGTTCATTTCAAACCGAATACATTCTCAGGTGTACTAAATGGAAGGTATTAATGACAATAACACTCTCAGTAGAGTTGAGGAGGCATGTTATGCAGCTCTGGTTGAACAGACACTTTGGTGTAATGATTGATCCGACTCAGCATTCAGGCGTCTTTACTGAGCTATACAGCATCAGAGCAGCAGGAAGCCCTGCATGCATCTCATTGTCAGTCGATCAATCATATCCCAAATGTATTACGCACAAAACAGAGAATTGTAGACAAATATGAAGCACTGACCCAGTTAGTCTTTTGTCCCGGCAGCAGTTTTAATAAAGACCTTTGGTTGTGGTTTTCAGATTTAAATTGAGCATCTTTTCATGTTGGTTTTGTGTCTTGTTGTCTTGTTTCATTGGGCATGTTCTGGTGTTCTTGTGTTTTTTCTGTGAACCTTGTGGGTTGTTGTCTGTATGAGTCTGTTGTTGTCTGTATGAGTCTGTTGTCTGTATGGGTCTGTTGTTGTTTGGATGAGTCTGTTGTTGTCTGTATGAGTCTGTTGTCTGTATGAGTCTGTTGTCTGTATGAGTCTGTTGTTGTCTGGATGAGTCTGTTGTTGTCTGTATGAGTCTGTTGTTGTTTGGATGAGTCTGTTGTTGTTTGGATGAGTCTGTTGTTGTCTGGATGAGTCTGTTGTTGTCTGGATGAGTCTGTTGTCTGGATGAGTCTGTTGTTGTTTGGATGAGTCTGTTGTTGTTTGGATGAGTCTGTTGTTGTTTGGATGAGTCTGTTGTTGTCTGAATGAGTCTGTTGTCTGTATGAGTCTGTTGTTGTCTGGATGAGTCTGTTGTTGTCTGGATGAGTCTGTTGTTGTCTGGATGAGTCTGTTGTTGTCTGTATGAGTCTGTTGTTTGGATGAGTCTGTTGCCTGTATGAGTCTGTTGTTGTCTGTATGAGTCTGTTGTTTGGATGAGTCTGTTGTCTGTATGAGTCTGTTGTTGTCTGGATGAGTCTGTTGTTGTCTGGATGAGTCTGTTGTCTGGATGAGTCTGTTGTTGTTTGGATGAGTCTGTTGTCTGGATGAGTCTGTTGTTGTCTGGATGAGTCTGTTGTTGTTTGGATGAGTCTGTTGTCTGTATGAGTCTGTTGTTGTCTGGATGAGTCTGTTGTCTGTATGAGTCTGTTGTTGTCTGTATGAGTCTGTTGTTGTTTGGATGAGTCTGTTGTTGTCTGGATGAGTCTGTTGTTGTCTGTATGAGTCTGTTGTTGTCTGGATGAGTCTGTTGTTGTCTGGATGAGTCTGTTGTTGTCTGGATGAGTCTGTTGTCAAAAATATTTGCACCATCATCGGTACGCTTCAAAACATGATCACACAATATTTATATGGATTTCATAAGACGAAAGTTTAAAAAACACACAAAGTAATTAAACAGATGTTGAAAGCAGTTCATTTTTTCCCCAATACATGAGACCTAATTCTTCAAAAAATGTCCACTCAAAATCAATGTAATTATGAACAGAAACTGATGATGTGATTGTGAATAAACAATAAAAGCTGGATCATCTCCCCGGTTTACACCCTAAAACATGAATTGCTCCTGAAAGCAGCAGCAGCTTCACGACACTTCATTAGCCGTCAGTCACTCGTCTGACAGATGTTGGCTTGAGGAAATGTAACGGGGAGTAAAATGTGCTCCATAACTTTAATCTGTGTATTGTTCCGTTATCAGGGTCGAGGAAGTCCCTTCAGTTAAAAATGCTTGCTCCGGCATCATGGTTTAAAGCTGCCAGCAGGCAGATGGACTCGAGGTCTGAGGGATGATGGAGAGGACGGAGCGGCGCTGGCCGTCTGGTCTGGCTCTTATCTGGCCGCGGGGCTTTTTCCAGTCCAGCCCTGATAACACAGGTCGACTCGCAAAATACAGGATGTGACCCAATAACCCTGCAAACAAGCAGGCTCTCAATATTGTTTTATGAGGAAAGGTCTTTTGTGTAAACAGTCCCAACAGATCTCAGTGGTTTTGATGAATGCGGTCAGAGGTTTGACAAACGCCGGAGTTGCTTCAGTTCGCTAAAAAACAGCCGTAAACTAAAGAGCTCCATTTTGTCCTCTTTGGCATCATTCATACCTACAAGCAGTGATTGCAGGTGTGTCAGTGGACAACAGCACAATCAGCATCGAGCTACCCAATTCAGAAGTAGAGGAAAAGAATTAAAGGAATTAATAGACATTTAAATCTAACATTCCTAACTTAAGGGTAAAGCTGCACATGGCAACTAAAGTACAACATGCAACACCAACCAAAAGATGGCCGACTTCACCATCAGCGTTTTGAGGAGATGAGATGCAGCGTACGACACACAAATGAGCTCAACTGTAAAGTCACACAAGGCAGATAACAGTTCAGTGTTTACACTTTTATTTCCCCTGAAATGAATGCACTAGATGTGTATCACATTACTAATTAAGATTTAAACAAACAGGTGCAGATGTTATCGAGTTTGGGGTTTGTGGGCAACGCTGGCGCTGGAAAATCATCCTTTTCCTCCTCCTGGTTGGTAGTTGGTTCAAGCCACTGGGAATTTGCCTTTTCAAAGTCCCACTGGAAAATATGGACAAGTTAAGATATGATTAAAGACCTAGAATATCAGCTGAAAAAAAAGTCATATTTTACAATGAATGTAGACATGAGGGCCTCCGGGCTTATGTTGCAGGTATGAAACAACGTGTGTGGTTGCAGTTTGCTGCAACTGGCTCAACAGAACCCGTCATCCAGCACTTTCTCTCAGAATA